>NW_027466244.1:202500-340000 GCF_046127955.1 Nelusetta ayraudi
TCAGGAATAAATACTGCACTGAATATCATTTTACTCCATATTCTTATTAAATTGCCTCTCCTGCAGCAGCAGCAGCAGCACAGAAACTCGTTGTTTCGTTTTCAAATCGCCGTCACAGATTCCTCATTAAATATTGAGTCACGTTGGCCAACGCACACACACACACACATGCACACATGCGCGCACCTTCACTGAACTTTCCGATCCATCACGTTTGGCTGAAACACGCTGGAGATTTACGGCCGACGAGCTGAAAACCGCCGTCTGTTTGACGTTTTAAAAAATAAAGACGCGGTCGGGGAACATCTGCGCTGGCGACCGGTTCGGCCGCCTAATCAACTCTGCTCTGCCGGAACGTCGCCTCCTAATGGCCTGGCTGCCACACATCAGTCATATAAATTGTAAATAATCTTCCTGCTGCAGCAAAAGAAAAAAAGAAAGAGAAAGCTGCTGCTGCTGCTGCTGCTGCTGCTGCCGCCGCTGATGATGACAGACGGACGGATTGGCCGCTGACGCCAGAGTATCAAATCTGGGACGCCGTGCCGGCTTGGTTGCCAGTTGATCCCCGGAGCAGAGATCCGGATAAAAGTACGAGGGACACAGCCGAATTAACTCCGGACAAAAAAAGAAAGAAAGAAAGAAAGAACGAAAAAAAATCCTCGGTGGTGCGGCAGCAAGGACGATAATTTGCATCTCAATTCGGAGCCGCTGCTGAGTCGGCTTATTGGAGGGCGGCGAAGGGTTGGCGGGCGAGGGGGCGGCGGCCTCAGGATTTATATTTCCCTCACACAATCTATTTTCAGGAAGAAGGAACGAGGGGAAAAAAAACGCTAAAGACTCTGAGCGCGTTGGTCTATTTTAGTAGCCGTCAATCAAAAGGCAGCATCAGGCCACACTGAGCGTCAAACACGGGGCCCGAGGGCCACAACCGGCCCGCCGCGTCATGTCAAGAGGTCCAGCAGAGCTTAAAAGGTGCCTGAAAAAAAACAAACTACCAGCCACATTTCAATCAAAGTGGAGTCAAATAATCTCCAAAATGCCCAAGATGAGAAAAATGGATCAGAATGAAGGAAACTCAGTGAAGGTTGAGAACTAAATTATTGTAATATTTTTTTTTTTTTTTGCTGATTGATTGTCTTTGTTTTCAACTCATTATGAACAAAATTGTAAATTTTGCATCACTTGTGAAACTGCGGCCGCACTCGTTCCAGCCTCCTGTGCTGCAGGGGGCGCTGTGGCAGGAAGAAACGCTTCCGTGCGTCCCTGTGGCGTTGTTTGCGCTGACAATGTCGCAGCTTTCTGATGCATCTCATTGCAAGTTGAAAATAATACAACATTGGTGACTTGATCAATAATAATCAATCACGATGAAATAACGATTGTGTATCTTTCCTGAGTTGAGGTGTTTGATGCAGTCTGAGGGCCACCGTGGCGCCGGCTCAGTCGTCGGGAACCTACCGTGGCCGCTGCGGACCGGCGTGTAGTGGTTCTTGGAGGAGCGGACCGGCGTCTCGTCTTTGGGCGACCCGTCGATGACGGCCAGGTTCTCGTGCTCGTACTGGGAGGCGGAAACTGGTCCCTGCTGCCTGAGGATGTCGGCCAGCGCTCTGCCCAGAGAGAGAGAGAGAGAGAGAGAGAGAGAGAGAGAGAGAGAGAGAGAGGGAGAGAGAGAGAGAGAGAGAGAGAGAGAGAGGGAGAGTTAGGGAGTGACTTCCTCATTTACTTTGCACCACTTTTCAGAATCATAAAGGTTGGATTGCAGAAGAAATCCCAATTACACTCCTGGGGTCGCCGGCTGCACGGCGCTCAGACCACTGGACCGCTGGACCGCTGGACCGCTGCAGCCGCTTTAATAATCTGGAAACTCGTCAAGCGACCGACTGAATGAAAGCCATAATTCAGCCGCCAGTCGTCCGAGCGTCTCCGCTGTTCTTCTGGAAGGAAGCGAGAGGCGCTGAAAGTGTGTCAATGTCAACCGGGAGCTGGCGCACCGTCCACTTCTGCACCCACGTGCGTGTGTGTGTGTGTGTGTGTGTGTGTGTGTGTGTGTGTGTGTGTGTGACTTTGGGAGATTCGCTGCGTATTAATAGCGCTGGCCCTCCAGGAGGAGGACGGAGCTGCGAAGCCGCTCGCTTTCCGCTGACAGAGGCGACCTGGTTCTGCGCCGTCCCAGCGGGCGGCTGGGAGGAGCAGCAGGTACAGTGAGACGCTTCAACCAATCAGGATGAGTGACACTCAGCGACAGACGGGGGGGGATGTGAAAATGGACAATCAGTGGGTTTTTTTTTTCTTTTGCGGCTGATTCTGATGTTTGATGACGAGAACAAAGGAAAGTTGAGCTTCTCCGTCTTTGTGGGGTCACAGCAGCTCCGAGCAAACTGGACTTCTTTTTGGGTTTCTGTCTGGTCTGAATGTCTCGCGTCTTATCAAGAACACACACATTCCAGAACCAGCAGCTTCTGACTGCCAATATCATATAAAAGTCCCGATATTGGGCTCAGTACGTCGTCCCAGAATCCAGTGGAGCGTCTCTAAATAATTCAATGACCCAAAAAAAAAACCCAACCTCCCTCTGCAGACCTCCAGAAACAACATCTCAAACCATCTGTCTCGCTGTTTGTCAGTTCCCAGTCTAGACGCAGCGAGCTCCGCTCCGATTGGTCCATTCCCTGTGGCAAGTGCCAGCTGAAAATTAAAAATAATAATTAATTCATTAATGAATTAAATACTCTCATCTGATCCTGACAGTCGATGTCCCGAAGATCCTCGCTAACGAAGATCCTCGCTGCTTCACCAACACCGAGGACCCTTCAGCACCACTTCTGAGGTGTTGAGGTTCTATCTACAGAGAAAAGGCAGAACCTCTCGTGTTTGATGACATTCGAGCAGACGGTCCCTTCTTGGACTTTTCACTTTTTATTTTTAGCAGGAGAACTGAGTGCGGGACCTTCAGCACATCTTTGGGCTCGGCGCTCTGCCGTCCACCTCCAGCGTCTGCGGCCTGCAACCGGAGAACAAAGCGGCTCGCTCAACCCCCACCTTCACCACCGCAACCCCCGCAACCCCCCCCCCCCCCTCCCAACCCCCCCACCCCACTCTTCTGGCACGGAACCGCATCTCTGTTTTTTTAGCCTCTCTGCAGCAGCCGATCGATACCAGGCCCATTCAAAAAAAAAAAAAGGAAAAAAAACAGCGGTCTGAGCTCTCTGGCGGCGTTTCTTGTGTTTCGGTGAAGGTCACGGAGCAAACAGCAAAGGTCTGCCAGCGGCTCAGTATTCCGCTCGCAGCTCTCCCGCCCTCGGCGGCCCCGACCGGCCCGGAGGCCACGTTTCATCAGAGCACCGCGGAAATGAAGAGCGGCTCGGAGGAGGAGAAGATCGGCGCTCCTTCACAGGGCCGGGGGAACGTTGTTATTACCGTTATGAAGATATAATCCTCCTGCGGCACCTGTGTTCAGCCTCAGCCATCTGTGTGTGTGTGTGTGTGTGTGTGTGTGTGTGTGTGTGTGTGTGTGTGTGTGTGTGGCCTGGTTTCCTCTGCAACGGGAGGCGGCTTGTCCCAAAATTGTGACTTCAGGAAGGTGATAAAACTAGGTGATAAACTGCGATGGTAACATCAGCAGGTGGAAGTAGAGACGCAACGTGGCAGAAGACGTAGAAGAAGACAAAGTTACACAGCGGGAAAAAGGAATTCCTCGCACTTTCAGCAACGTTCCTGCTCGTCGAGGCAAAGAAACTCTTCTTGAAACAGTTGACCGAGTTCAGCGCTCCAGTAACCAAGTCACGCATCCGTCTTCAATCACTCAGAGGTCTCATCACGTACAGTCGCTCTCGCCGATACTAATTTCCTCGTGGATTGGACTTTTGATGGGCCTGGTGTCTCAGCGGGAGGTCGGACTCCACCGTCTCCTCCGATTCAAACTAAAAAAAAAAAATTTGCTGCGTCATGATTTTCATCCGGCCGTTTTCGCCACATAAAGAGCCCTGCGGCGTCTCGGGAGTCCGGATAGATATTAAAAAGCTGAGTGCCGACTTCTCAGAGCACACAGGATGCCCCCCCCACCCCACCCCCCCCACCCCGGGGTGAGCATCAATCTCCAACTGATCATCTGCTCAGACAACGAGGCCGCATTCTTTCTGGACTTTTCCCATTGTGAGAAATGAAAAAAAGAGGAACAGTGTGACAGTTTGTCTGAGTAAGACGGCTGACTAATCATTCGTGACTTTCCCCTCAGGGAGGAGCTGCTGGTGCAAAGGTTTAAAGGACAAATACGACAAAATATTTCAGTTTATTAAACGTCAAGGGAGAAAAAAAAAAGAACAAATATCGCCATTTTACAGAGCAAGCAAAACGTCACAATGTCTCGAGCAGGAAGTGACATCACAACGCTGGCCTATCGTGGCAGGATGTGAACCCGCTGTCCCCTTTCTCATGACACAGCTTTGGCAGCAGACGTTAATGACGCTAATGAGCTAAGTCTTACTAAAACACGGAAGAAAAATCGACAAAAATCTACTGCAACGGTCAGTCTTGTAGTTTGCTGCTGCTGCTGCTGCTGCTGCTGCTGCTGCTGCTGCTGCTGCTGCTACGCCAGAGGACGTGCTAGGAGCTAAAAAACTACGACCCCTAGTGGTGGAAACTACAGACGCTTTCAACCCTGAGCGTCACGCGACACTCAGTTCTATTCACAGCTTGGAATCAACGCGGGACGTCCTCCTCGGTCCAACACCGAGCGAGATCTCCCTCAACGCGCCTCTTCCTGCAGTTCAGCCTTTTGCCCACGGGGGTCAGAGCAGAGCGCGGAAGGCAGTTTTACGAAAACATTGCCGCAACTCCATCAGACTTTGACATTTACATTGTGCCTCCGCGCACAATTTCATCAACACAGTTTTTTTTTTTTTTTTAGCAGCACTGTCCCTTTAAGGTTTTTTCTTCCTTTTGCTTGTTTGTTTCTCCGCCGAGAGAAACTCATTTTCCAAAGAGCAAGTTGTGCAAAACTCCGCCTCGCCTCCTGTGATGTGCTGTTTGCTTTTGCCGGGGAGGCTGAGGTGGAGAAGCAGATAGCGGCAAGTCGCGCGCAAAAAAATAATAAAAACAGTTAAAAGCAATAATTGTGTGGCTGCTGATAAGAAAACACCCCCAGGGTTGGGTTGGGGTTTTTCTTTTGCCCTCCCTCCGTCACATCTCTGATGGAACGGCTGCAGGAAACCTTTTCACGCCTCCCTTCACGCACATCAAGCCGTCCGCACGTCGGGACGCCACGGGACAGGACGCCACGGGTCACATGACCGCCGTGAAGGAAGCCCCTCCCACCGCCATGCGCCGTCAGTCTGACCGGCTCTCGGTGGCATTTACGCCGAACCCTGCGGAGAGGAGGAGGGGGAGGGGGAGGGGGCGGGGACGAGGCGGTGGCTCGGCCTCCTGGGAAGGACGCGGCGACGGGACGAGTTTTACAACCGTGACATTTGTTCGTAACCACGGCGGTGGATTGGACCGGAGCTGCGAGCCCGCCGGCGAGACGAGAGACGTTCAAGAGCTCAGAGATGAAACGGAGAAAACTGTTGCCTGCAAAGCCGACTGTTGCCAATTTCAGTTTCCACCAACAACCCTGCCAGTCAACTCTCCTTGAAAGTACACACGTTTGTCTTTGACATCCTCTGATTGACTATATATGAAGGTGGGCGGAGTCGTGGTGATGTCACCCACTGGTGCTGAAGGCCTGCAGGTTGGTTGGTTTTCACGGACGACACCGTGTGGATCTTCAAACAGAAGATTCTACAATTGGACGTGTGGGTGATAGTGGAGGTGAGCTGTGATTGGAGCGTTGAGTGCAGCGTGTGCCCCGCCCACTTGCTGGGAGGATGACAACAGGAAACTCAAGCCACACCCACAACTTGTTTTTTTTTCAAAATTAGACCGAATCAGATCAAATGAACGTGCAACCAACTTTGGCGGCTCCTGCTGGCCACAACCATAGAATGCAGGTTTTGGCACTTCAGTGTTGGCCTCTTTTGCGCCGCTCATCTTTCCATACAGTCACAACCCTGGGGGAAAAGCCCCTTATGATGTCACAAATGGCTGGTTGGACCCTTTCTAAACACGTTAAATGTGCAACAAAGCGTTGATTTTAGCAGAAAACTGCAAACACAGGGCTAAGGGTGCAGTTTTGTGGAGATCCAGTGAGACCTCCCCTCATCAGACACCCTGAGCACCTGAAGCCCTGCAGAAGATTCTCACCTGTGCACGTTCATCTCCTGCGGCGGCTTGGTGGCCCGGTCGTACGCCACCTTGGCGCAGATGCCGATGGCGATGATGAGCGCCACCACGCCGCAGCTGATGTAGACGGTGGTGTTGGTCTGGTCCAGCTCCGGGTCGTACGTGAAGCCGGTGGGCGCCGGCGAGGGCGGCTGCGTCTTCACCCAGTCGGGCGTGTTGTAGTTGTTGCAGCTGCGCTGCTCCAGCCGCTTGCCGCGGTCCGCGCAGCAGAAGCGCAGGAAGCAGCTGCCGCAGCAGAAGCGGTGGTCCGTGTTGTTGCACGCGAACTCCTTGTCGAACTGGCCGCTCACGTCGTAGTAGCCCAGGCACGTGTCGTGCTGCACGCTGGGCGCCTGCACTTGCGTGATCTTGCCCGGCGGCGGCGGAGCGGCGGCGAGCGGCAGGGCGGTGTTGCTCCCTGCCGCCTCCTTCACGCCCTGGTTCCTCCGCGGAGGCGGCTGCGGCTGCTTGTTCCTCTTGCCGGCGGCGGCGCACAGGACCCGGAGCGGCTCCAGGTGAAGCAGGAGCAGCAGGGGGAGCAGCAGCAGGTGCCTCGTCCCCATCCTTGCCGGTGGCCCCGCACTCTTCTCTCCGCTCTCCCTCCTCCTCTTACCGGGCGCAGCTCCGTGTGGGGCTCCTCATGGCGGCGGCGGCTGCTGCTCCTGCGTGGCGTGGCGCGCTCCCGGTGACGGACCCTCTTCATCCAGAGCGCAATATATTATTGTTGTTGTTTTGTTTTAATTCTATCTGGAGTAAAAGTTGTGTCCGCTGCGTAAAAGTCCTGCTGGGAATCTCCGGTACGAGGCGCGCTGAGGAGGAGAGAGATGGAAGCATGTTGGGGTGAAAACTTTCAACTGTTTTATCTCAAGGTTCCATTTTAGGGGAACCTTCCGCCACTTTCAGCACCTTGGACAGCGAAGCAGCAAAGTTCAAACGCAAACACTCGAGGACGAGTGTGGAGCTCCGGTGAAGCAGCAGGAGCTTCCAGTCTCACCGAACACCTTCATCTCCAAATACCTTCTGACTACAGCTGAAAGTTTGTCTGGCTACTTCCTTGTTGAAGCAGCAGCGACTGAGCGGTTTGGAGGAAGAAGATGAAGAACGTGAAGGAGGCAGAGGAAGAGGAAGAGGGACGTGAGGAGGACTTACCAGAGGATGGTGGCCGCTGCCGGAGCTCCCTCCGCCGCTGACACTGACTCAAAGAGCCGCAGCAGAGACAAGAGGCGAGACCCTCCCCGACCGCCCCACCCCCCTCTCTCTCTCTCTTCTCTCTCTCTCTCTCTCTCTCTCTCTCTGGCCCTCCTCCTCTCCTCTCTCTCCCTTCCTTCCTTCCATCCACTTCCTCTCTCTCTCTCTCTCTCTCTCTCTCTCTCTCTCTCTCTCTCTCTGGCCCTCCTCCTCTCCTCTCTCTCCCTTCCTTCCTTCCATCCACTTCCTCTCTCTCTCTCTCTCTCTCTCTCTCTCTCTCTCTCTCTCTCTCTCTCTCTCTCTCTGTAGCTGATTCAGGTAGCCCGGTTAATTAGTCCCCCACCACCACCACCAGTGTCCCTCTACACTCTGGATCGAACTACACGTCGCTTTATTGCTGTCACAGTGTGTGTGTGTGTGTGTGTGTGTGTGTGTGTGTGTGTGTGTGTGTGTGTGTGTGTGTGTTTACTCATACAACAGCACCGGAGGGGTTTGGTGGTCGAGGTCTTGCAGGATTTCACTGAGCTGCCCGCCACACGTGTTCTTCATTTATTTGCCATTAGCCCCTCCCCCTTTATTGCAGCCCTCGGAGATGCTACTGGAGAAGCCACGCCCACTGAGAAAGGAGGTAAACTGTATGTAGACCGGTGTTCATCAAGCCCCCAGAGTCCAAGGTGGCTCCATTCATTTCAATACAGTTGCTCACCCACCGCAGACGCAGAAAAAGTTTTTGACTTCCGCATCAATGGGCCCACAGAGCATGCTCAGTAGGGTCACTTCCCATCATGCCTCTGCAACTCGCATGATCTATTTTTCTGATCAGAATGGTTCTGGAGAACCTCACTTACAGACATGTCAACAATGCTTTTTGGGCCAATGGGATTTTCTTTTCGCTGCAGTACCTAGAGTGGCCACTGGGACACATCGGCACACCGCCATATTGCTAGTCCGGTATCCAGTTCTTATAACACATCCATGTGTTCGTCCTGTGAGAGAGCAGCCAACCTGCAGGCAGCTACGGCTACACCACTTAGACAAAACACTCAATGGAGGCATTTGGCAGAGTAAAACACGCTTACGAAATATTTTCCTCTACACATCGGCAGAGACGCAGACGTGCAAAAGCAGTGTGTGACGTGGTGGTTGTGTCTTCTTCAGAGTCTTCAGAGGTCTTGCGTTGACTTCACCACACTGCCCCCTGGAGGAAAACCATGTGGTTGGGCTGTGATTTTGCTTTTCAAACTTCAGACCTTGAAGCTCATCCATCCGGCACTCCGAGAAAGAAAACAAGGCTGCCGAGATTTCGTTTTCTTTTCTTTGGCTGAAAGGCTTTTTTTTCATCAAGGTGACCAACGTCGAAACCAAAGTCTGCTCTTATTACCTTGAAGAGTGTCCGGTCTTTCTGTGCCCCCCCGGTGGTCTGCCGCAGTTTAACAGCAACAATTATAAGAAAGCTTCTCCCGGTGAGGTGATTAACCGGCAGGCTGCAGATCAGATTTTAATGCCTGGTGAGAAACAGGCGCAGAGCTGTTCACACACTTTTGTTCAAGTTTATCGACTCTTAAAATGCAGCGGAGGCGGCAGATAATATTTAATGACACGTGCAAACGGAGGCCAGGAAAGTCTTTCTCACAAACCGTCACAATTTAGCACCGGCGTAAACCCTGAGCAATGCTCAGGATTCACAATCTTTCCAGGGGGTGAAGGGGACAATGACAGGAGCCACGGAGACAAAGACCTTCTCCTGAATAAGAATTGGAAAGAGTTTTGTTTAATTTTGTGTGGAAATTGAGACGTGCTCGAAAAAAAAAAAAATTGTTATCTGGCACACAAGTTCTGTCCCCTCGACTTTGCCAACAGTGAATCACTTTGTTTTGAGTCACTTTTTATTTCTACGCTGCAGTTTGACGACTGAAGAGGAGGATGCCTGGGAAACGCCTTTGGTTGTGATTTAGCGCTTTACGAATGAAAGTTGATTGATTGATGGATGGACTGACCGACTGATTGAAACAGGGCCGTCCAAAACAGCTGTAAACCTTCAGTCGGAATATTTATTGGGTTGATTTTTTTTTTTTGCCCCTGCTTCCAAAATAATACAATTGACCATGATGAGGTAGAAGGTAAAAAAAAAGAAAAGAAAATGCCACCATTGATTTGACGGTTCACTACTGAAAAGATAAAAAAAAAAAAACCTTCCGATGATCAGAAACTCTTCTGTTGAGCTTTCGTCTGATTCAGGAAGTTCAGGCCCTGTCCTTGGATTCCTGTTGGACACCTCGGAGAGAGCGGGAAGCAGCGGCCGCGTTGGCGCCTCCTGCCAACCGTTTGGCACGCAGCACTACGTAGAAATAAAGTGCGATCAACTCCGGCGGGCTCAGACGCATCACACGACAGGAAGACAAGGCGTTGCCTTTTGATGAATGTCTCCCCACGATCCGGCCGCTTCGGCAAGTCGGAGCTTGCAAATTGGGCCCCCGCCCCCCGAGTTTCACTCCGTCAGTCACAGCGAAGCCGGGTCGTCCATTAGCGGCGGCGCGGTCGGCGCTAGATCAGCAGAAAGGGGCTGACAGGTGACAGCGTCGGAGGTCGAGATGGGAGTAACGAGCCCGTTGTTCTCTTCCTCGCAAGACGGAACTCTCTGCCTCTTTAATGGAGCCTTCCGTCAGCTTCCGGCGGCTTTGCGGGAGACTCGGCCCTCTGTCCGGGAGTTGGTTCGTAGTTTGTGTCTGAGTTTCTGAAGCGTCGACGTCGCCTCTGGAGGCGCTGCTCTCACTGCGCCGCCGGGCTGTAAGAGCTTCCCCTAGCAGCCATAACGCAGAACTGCACCTTGGTGAGGTTCTCGGTGAATAAATAACCTCTTTACTGCTCGCAAAAGCATCAACACGGGAGTAAAGACGGGAAAGGGGAGGCGGGGGGGTGAAAATGAGAGGTAAATGGCTCAATGGCTCAATATTAAATATATCTAAAACTTTGGATATTTCGAGTTATTTGGAGTTCGGCATAACCGGAACTTTGCAAACACAAATCCACATTTGCACTTTCGGGACGAGCTGGATTCTGCGTCGGCGAGATGCAGCAATAAAAACACGTCTGGAAGCGGGAGACCGTCGGTGCGTGAACGTCTCCTTGTTTTTGTTCCTTCTACAAAATTCCGCAGGTAGTGGACCGTGAACGAAGCGTTTAAATTTCCCAGAATGCCTTTCAAAAGTGCGGTTACCAAATGGAAAATGTTTCTTTGTCTTTCAGCCAACAAAAGAAACACTATATGAAGTGAACTCGTGCTCACTGGCGTCAACGCAGCATAACAGCGACTGCAGACAACGTCGCCCCTGCTTGAAGGGGTGTGTCATATTTAGCCACTCCCACACCCCCTGCCCCCCCTCCCCAACCAGACATGTCACATCGAGCCTTTACATGTTTTCCCCCTTCTCTGTTCTCTCGTCTTGTTGTTTCTCGACTCCCTGGACGTGATTTGATTTTTTTTTTTTTTTTTTTTTTAGTTTGTTTGTGTTGCTCAAGCAGCTGTGACCTGCCCAGACGCATTGGTGTCGGTGTGAGTTTAACGAGCGGCTGGAGGCGTCTCCTCTCCCGTCCGTCTGTCCGTCGGGAGGAAGGTGGAAGTGAACAAATACCGACGTGCAGAATGAAAGAGGGCGTCGCTGCCGTGCATCTTAATCCTGGTGCTGCAGGACGAGGAGGAGAGAGGAGGAGGAGCAGGAGCAGGAGGAGGAGGAGGAGGAGGAGGAGGAGGAGGAAGAGGTTTCCTTCCTCTCCATCACCGCCGGCTCACTAACGAGCGGCAGTATTAGAGGGTGTTAACAATCCAACATTTGTCTTGTTTAGCTCCACTAAAGGATGAAACTCATTTTCAAGCCGGCGCTCCAGATTGCGGAGGTCTGGTTCTTCTCCTCGTTGGTGTAATTGCGTTTTTTTGTTGTGTAGTTTTTCGTTTTTTTTGGTGTTGGTTAATTGCACCAGAAGTGATCACCTTCATCGCCGCGAGCAGCTGTGCAAAGACAACACACATAGAGGGGGGGAGGGCAGGGGTGGTGGGGGAGGACAGGGGGTGGGGGGGGAGGACAGGGGGTGGGGGGGGGGGGGTGCGGCACGGCGGCAGCTGCCGCAGGTGACCGCAGAAACCAATCACGCCTTCATTTTTCAGCCTTAATCGCGTCATAATTGCAGCCCGACGCTCGACGGAGCGACGAGCCCTGGCTGCTCGGCCTGCAGCTCGCAGCCCAGGTGGAGGTGGGGGAGGGGGTGAGGTGGGGGTGGGGGTGTGGGGGGCGCGGCGGCGGCGATGAGTCGGCGGCCGTGAGCGACGGCGGGCAACACAACGGTAAACACAACTTCACCAGCCTGTGGCGGCAAAATCCACAAATCCACTGCCAGCCAGCGCCGACCAATCAATGCCAGCCGTGTGGCTGTGTGTGTGTGTGTGTGTGTGTGTGTGTGTGTGTGTGTGTGTGTGTGTGCGTGTGGGGAAGCAGAGCATGGAAAAACAAGCCCATCTCGTCTCACATCACAACTCCGGGGTGGTCGGCCTGGAACGGCCAAAAAAACAACAACAACAACAACAACAGCGACGACAACAGCGACTGCTCAGGAAAAAAAACTGCATCTTTGTCACAGAGGTTGATACCCCCCCCCGCCCCCCCTAGCTAAAGCGTAGCTGCATACTAACAGCTTCCTCTGAATCAATTACCATTTGGATATAAATGTCACCGCTTTGGAAAGTGTCACCGAGCGAAGACGGGAGAGCAGGTCGGCGCTTTATTAACCACGGAGGAGGAGACTTTTGTTCCCTAAACACAATTGGTCAGAAAGGGTGGAGGGGGGGGGGGAGGGGCAGGGAAATAAAATTGATTGATTTTTTTTTTTTTTTAAAGAGCGTGGAAGTGGAAAAACGTCTTTCTAAAAAAAAAAATGAATCGATACATCAAATAAAACGACGTGCGGCTGCTCCGACGTCCACGGACAAACGCCAACGGCTCTCACCGAAAACTCCATGACACACGCCAAAACAACGGCTTCTTGACGATAGCCTCGCTCATGACCTTTGACCTCCACCCCAACCCTCCCCACTCCCCCAGCATGCGCAGAGAGAAAAACGAACCGTGTGTAGAAAATGTTCCGTGGCGTCCGAGCTTCCAGCGCCGCGGTGAGGAAGCAGCGAGGCCGAGCGATGCAAATGTCAATCTAACATTTACTTTCAAGAATCAGCTGCAGGCAACCGGCCTGGATGTGGGTTAGAAGAGGCCCCACCCCCACGGCTCTAGCTCCGCCCCCTTCCTCTTCAGACGTGCACGCTGATTTCAGTGCGTTTCCAGTTTCATAGTTTTTGCCGACTGCACGACAAAGCACGACAACAAAACCAAGTACGAAGCTCCAGCAGCCAGCAGGGGTCAGTAGTGAGCAGCTACTAACAAAAAAAAAACAACTGTTTTCTTCCGGAACAAATCAACTAAACTACGAACCTGACGAGCGACGGATGTTGTGAAGCAGCTCCAACACAACAACACAACCATCTCCCCTTTTTCCAACAACCAGATTATATCACAAGGTCTGCAGAGATGGCACCCCTCCCCCCACCTCAACCATCATCGTACCCCCCCGCCCCCCAACTCCCCTCACAAACCCCACCGTTATTGTTTTTAAACTGAATTTTAACATGTTGGTGCGTCGCCAAAGGGCGGAGGAAGAAAATAAAAATCCAATCAGCTTATTACAAACAAACGCACACGCACAGTGCGGTGATATTGGATTGTCCATATTGAAAAATGTGCGGGGAGTTGGGGGTTGGGGGTGGGGGGTTTGGGGGGGGGGTCGATGAGCCGTCGAAATGTTTCCTCCTCCGCTCAGCGGCGATGTTGATGATGCAGCAGAACGTCCGGAACGTCCGTCCTCCTCCCCCTCAGCAAGCAGGAAAATCTCCAGCTTCCGAGGAGAAACCGCCAGGATTTTGATGTGTGAAACTTGAAACTCCGCCCTCTTCCTGGTGCAACGCTGGAGGTCAATTAGAAGCAAACTGCTCCTTGATGAGGTGAGACGTACAAAGTGGTTACAAGCAGCTCACGGACAGCGAGTGACGGCCCAAACACAAGGCAACGTTGTTTGACCCACACACTCAGGTTCTTCTGTATTTTTCCACAGTCGCTGACAGGCGACGGCGTCACTCCGTGGGAAGCATCCGTCACAGCTCCGCCCGCTGCGATAAGTCTGTGAAAACCAATCGGCGTGAGCTCGCTATCGCAGCCGGCAGCCCGAGAGCCACGCTGACAGACTCCATCCATCTCGGGGGTTTTTTTTTTTCTTTCTTCTTTTTCAAAAAGCAAAAGTCAGAACCCGTCCAGATTCTTCGGTTTGGAGAGATGAACCTCAGCAGCGGGCGTTCAAGAAAATCCTGCTGGTTGAGTTTCACCAAACCTCCAGTGGGGGGGGGGGGGGGGGGGGGCGACGGATTTTCAAAATGGGGGCTTGGATCTTCGGTGGAATTGTCAATTGTTTCACTTTCGGAGAGAAAGAAGAAGTGGGAAGTAGCCCGCTGCTCTCCAAACCAGTGAAGAAGAAGCAGTCGGGAGGGATTAGCACGGACGCTGCTTCACAACCTGCGAATACGACCACAAAAACAGCCAAGAAAAAAAAAAGACAATTCAATTCATGAGTGTAACTGCACCTCAGGGTGGCGCCGTGCCACTCGCTTTCAACCAGCAGAGATTGTCACGACAAAAACAAGTTCAGCTCCTGAATCGACATAAAGATCCACTTCCTGTTTTCCCGCACTGACAGGAGCTCCACACTGACCCCTGCTGGCTGAGGTTCTTATTTCAGTTGGCCAGATGAAAAGCAGCAGGATTTTCCGACTCTGAACTGTCACCCATCCATCTTGAAAAGCTCCGGCTCTGACTGGACCGGACCAGCGAGGAGGATGGTGGGCGGAGCTACATGCAGTGGGCTAACACAGTTAGCTTTCTATTTCAAACACTTCCTGCGGGCTCTTCACCAGACCGATACAAGAGATGAATGCAGAGCCGGAGCGTCCGTCCAGATTACGACCGTATCATTTGAAATTATAGACGGAAAAAGGGGAGGGTGGGGCCAAACTAGCTCCGCCCGCCACCCCGTAATGGTTTCTGACATTTGGGGATTTCGGAAACATGTTTAATCTCAGGATAATCAAGGTAAATGGGACAGCGCCATCCATCATGGCCAACTGTAATTACCTGCATATAGATCACTGTCACTTGAAAGGGGGCCATTACGGCCAGTGAACGGAGAGCGTTCAATCAAAGTGCCACCGGCAACACGGCCAGCAGCCGGCGGCGCTGATTGAACAAGAGTCCTGAGCGGGACAAGTCGGCACTGACGGCTCGGCGCCCGGGTGGGCCGGCGGCGGCAGCGGCAGCGGCGGCGGCCGCTGACAGCTCGGCCGTTGCAACACAGAGTGACCAGAAGAAAAACACTTTGCTCTGTTGACATCTTGAAACTTCCACAAACTCCACTTCAACGTCCGTCAACTGGTCATCTTTTTTTTTTTTTTTTTAAACTTTTATTCATTTTCCAGCCGACAGGGGGCGACACCGAGCAGCTGCAGGCTGTGATGTCAGACATCAGGACAGGCCACGCCCCCCCCCACCGAGTCGGACCAGAGGAAAGCTGAGGAGCAGCCTCGGAGTCCAGCAGGGGCCGATGGTGCAGAGACAAAGAAGAAGCCTGCTGGGGCGAGCGCTTCGGGGCGAGCGAGGGAAAATCCTCCGTCGCCGCCGGCGAAATCTGCAGCGGGTGCAGCGACGGGAGGTCGAAATGATCCAGACGCAAACATAACAAGAGCGATAACAGGCAGTTTCAACGAAAACACCTTCAGGTCCAGAGAGGGGTTTTGTGCGCGCGTGTGTGTGTGTGTGTGTGTGTGTGTGTTCTGAAATAATTGGTTTAAATCCTCACGTACTAGAAGATGAAGACGGTTATCGGCCGCGGTCTGCAAACACAACTTTCTGAAAACCTGCGTGTATTCCTCCACACCCCCCGTCTGTCTCGGCGTTAATGGTGTGTGAAGGAAGAATAAATTCAGTGTCTGGCATAAAAATAAATAAATAAAAAAAAAAAAAAGAACAAAATCAGAACGCTTCAAAGGCCCCATGGTGGCTTTATTCCTTTGGCTAAAAGCAGCTTCATCTTCTTTCTTTTTTTTCTTTTTTTTTACCACCCTGCTTGCACATAAACGCCTGTAAACTCAAACTGTATTGATTCTGAGTTTGTTATCGCCCTGCGGCTAAATAATACCCAGGAGTCCATTCTTCTTCCCGAGGATTACGGCTGCGATGCCGGCGCGCCGCCCAAAGTGCCCGTAACCAGCTGGAACATCCTGCCGGCTAGCAGCGGCTTCAAGGTCAGAGGTCAACGTTTGGCCAGTGGTTTGGACTGACAGAGGCAATAGCTGCGTTTCCATCACCCACCACATGGAATTGCACAAAACCTAAATATGGCAAGACACATTGGTCGTGGAATCACAGCTAACCTTGGAAAAACCTCTCAAAATATGGCTGAAAGGCTTTGATGCTCTCATGAGGTGGTTTTTCCACACGCATCCACGCACAGGAATATCGCAAAAGTGTCATTGAAACACTTTTTTCACGTTGCGTTATGTTTGGACGGAGGAGGAGACGGAAAGAAAAAAAAATAGAACAACCATTCTGGACAGCAAACAAATGTAAATAAACTACAGCAAACATAATCACGGCTTCTGCGCTTCACACCATTCAATGGAAACACCTGCGAATCACAATTGTGCTATTGTAGTACAATTGTACTACGAAAATTTTCAGCCGGTTGTAGCCGTCCAACCTAGCCCGCATGGGAGGCGGCTAGCTAACGGCGTTTAGCACCAGGATTAGCTTCTTCGACTGCGTCGCTAACAGGAATGCAAACAACCAAAGTGCAAACCGTTCCACTGCGCGGTAACGCAACGTTCACACACACACACACACACACACACACACACACACACACACACACACACACACACACACACACTGGTGCGAATCGACGGACTAGAAAGTGAAACTTCATTGAAACTAATGCATGTATGCAGAGCTGAAGGATGTTTGGCTCTCCGTTGACACGGCGCTGCCCTCCGCTGAGCCGCAGAGAATCACCAGCGGCTCACTGGCGCAGAAGTCCACCATTTTAAATTTGTTCCGTCCTCCAGGGGGCGCCCTCGTGCCCCGCACTGCGTTAACGAGGCTAAGAAGAGAAGCGTGACTTTTCTCTCTCGCCAGAGTGGAAGCGGGGGTCAGGTGCAAAAGGTGTCCGAGCCTCCTGGGCGCCGCGGCGACCGCCGCCGTGACCTCCGGCCGCCCGCCGCTCCCATGAATAAAGAAGGGAGGAGGAGGAGGGAGAGGAGGAGGAAGAGCAGCCAGAAAAGGTGAAGCTTTTGTTCTTCACTCTCTCAAGCTGAGCGTCTCATCTTGCATCCTTTTCACACACACAGCATCACATCCTTAAAGGAACAGTTTGCTGGTTGTCATTGGAGTTTTGACCATGAGATAGAAATAGATAGAACAGAATAGATAGAAAGAGCTAAACTAGAGCATGAAGAGAGATAAAAAAGTATGTTATCAAAAATATAGAGGTGAAAATAACAGAAGCAGCAGCAGCAGCAGCAGCGGCAGCAGCAGCAGCGGCGGCAGCAGCAGCAGCAGCGGCAGCAGGAGGTGAAAATGCTGCGTTTAAAAAACTCTATTGGCTGTTGGGCTGTGGTGGGATTTTGGTGTCTTGGTGTCATCCATCTGTGTTGGTGTCTCAACAAATATAATTTAGACGGCGGCGCCTCGTCCTGTCGGCAGCTGGTGATATACAAGCTTCGTCTCGCGGCTGCGGCTGATTAATCAGCCGCCGCGTCTCGTCTCTCACAGACTCGCTCTTGTTTGCAACTATTGCACCATTTGCAGAACTGATAACGGCCGAAGTGATTCATTTACAGGGGAGGACGAGGCGAATGCGTGTGTGTGTGTGTGTGTGTGTGTGTGTGTATGTGTGTGCGTGTGTGTGTGTGTGTGTGTGCGTGTGTGCGTGTGCGTGCGTGTGTGTGTGTGTGTGTGTGTGTGTGTGTGTGCGTGTGTGTGTGTGCGTGTGTGTGCGTTGATATTGAATCTCCACAAAGAGCCAATTAAAATATTTCCCCTGTTTATCAACCTGATTTGCAGCGTGATGACTCGGAGCTCCTTCGTTCGATAGTGGTAAACAGGTTCAGGTGTGTTTGGTCCCGCCGAGACTTTTCAGCGCCGCAGTTCATCATAAAAAAATCGGACTCGGAGCTCCCTGGGTTTTTCTTTTTGTTGTTGTTGTTGTTGTTGTTGTTTGTTTGTTTTCTCCCTCTGCGCCACCAAAGCGATGCAGACGCACTCAAGGTGGCAGAAATCCTGCAGCAGCTTCAGCAGAGTCGGCTCCTCCTGCCGAGCCAGTTAGCCCAGTGTTTGTGACGTGAGTCTCCCTTTGACGAGACGTCAGCAGGGAGATTCCAGCTCGTCTCTGCAGCGGGGGGGAAGCGACCACGGACGTTGATTGAAGAGCAGGAGAAGAAGAAGAGAAAATATGATGGCGAGAACGAGCCTGTCAGAGGCGGAGCAAAGCCTCCTCTGACAGGAAGTGCCCGGCGCGGCTGAAACAAAGACGTCCGCAGCGTTTTGTTTTGCCATCTTCTACTTTCCCATCGTCGGCTTTGCAGTTTTTTTTCTTCAAAGTTGTTACTTAAAAAAAAAATAATAATAAACGGCCTGTTCTGAAAGTACAGCGGACAGATTCCAGCTCCCTGAGTGGCCACTTACTGTACAGGAGCGCCTTTGGAGCCGGTTGACGCTTTAGGCAAAAAAAATTAAAAAAAAAAAACAGTTTGTTGTATAATTCAGCCCCAGGCTGTTTTTATAGTTTCATTAAAAAAGAGCAGCAGGAGGAGGAGGAGGAGGAGGAGGAGGAGGAGCAGATATTGGAGTATGATCACTTGATGCGATGATGGCGTTTGAATTCAAACTGACTGAGGGAGATCTGAATAGCTGACAATTACACCAAGTGTTGAAATGCTGCTGGATGGCCGTCCAGACAGCCGAATAAATAAATAAAACAAACCGAGCCCATGAGTCCACTAAACTCCCTCGCTCTCTCTGCCGCCTGTTGGCCGAGCGGCAGGTCAATTCTCTGAACACACACACGGCTGTCAGCAGGGATTAAGTCGCCGTGGGCCGAGTCGCCGTGGGCCGAGTCGCCGTGGGCCGAGTAGACGCAGACCAAGCAGGTTCCAGCCGCCGACCCGCTGCGACGGGGCCCGCGGGTCACAAAGTTCCACCCCGCTGAGTCAAAGTGTCTTTGTGCGCTCGCTGAGCCGGTTCAGGGTTCAGCTCAGCGGCTCCTTCCATTCATCTCTTGGCGGGAGCGGAGGAAAACCTGACGACGGGCGACTTTGTCGAAAACTGAGATACGGAGATAAACAGGAATTGTTGGGACGTTCCTGGGAATGGATTGATCAGCTGACTGGCTGGCTGACTGACGGACTGACTGATGGACTGACTGACTGACTGGCTGGCTGACGGACTGACGGACTGCCTGACTGACGGACTGACGGACTGCCTGACTGACTGACTGGCTGACTGACTGACTGGCTGACTGACGGACTGACTGACTGGCTGACTGACTGGCTGACTGATGGACTGACTGACTGGCTGACTGACTGACTGATGGACTGACTGACTGGCTGACTGACTGGCTGACTGACTGACTGACTGACTGGCTGACTGATGGACTGACTGATGGACTGACTGACTGGCTGACTGACTGACTGGCTGACTGGCTGACTGACTGGCTGACTGACTGACTGATGGACTGACTGACTGACGGACTGACTGGCTGACTGATGGACTGACTGACTGGCTGACTGACTGACTGATGGACTGACTGACTGACGGATTGACTGGCTGACTGACTGACTGACTGATGGACTGACTGACTGACTGACTGGCTGACTGATGGACTGACTGACTGACGGATTGACTGGCTGACTGACTGACTGACTGATGGACTGACTGACTGACGGATTGACTGGCTGACTGACTGACTGACTGATGGACTGACTGACTGGCTGACTGACTGGCTGACTGACTGATGGACTGACTGACTGGCTGATTGACTGACTGATGGACTGACTGACTGACTGACGGACTGACTGGCTGACTGACTGACTGACGGACTGGCTGACGGACTGACTGGCTGACTGACTGACTGACTGGCTGACTGACAGACTGACTGACGGACTGACTGACGGACTGGCTGACTGACTGACTGGCTGACTGACTGATTGACTGATTGACTGACTGGCTGACTGACGGGCTGACTGACTGATTGACTGACTGACTGGCTGACTGACTGACGGACTGACTGACTGACTGACTGACTGGCTGACTGACGGACTGACTGAAGCTGCTGAGTCACAGTCACTCCAGTCCAGTCTTCTTCTCTGGTTCCGCCATCGCTCACGGCCACCACACTCAGGATATGAGCGCAGAGAGCGATGTGACCTGTCAGACGCGGCGGCCCTGGGATCGGCCAATCCCGACGAGCGGCTGTCGCACGCCCCGCGGCGGATTTGTCATCGTTTGTGCTGCGCGGCCGACGCAGAAAATAAAGCCGGCGGGCAGCGATAAGCCGGCGGGCGGCGGTGGCGAGAGCAGCCGCATCTCGGGAGGAGATCGGAGCGACGTTCCAGCAGCCAATTAGTCATGTGACAGCGGAGTCTGTGGCGCCCGCCGCCGCCGTCCACCCGCCGAGCAAAGTTTTCAGCCGGTCAGCCGGAGTTTCCTCGGCCCGGCTTCCTCGGCCCTCCAGGAAATGATGGGCGGAGTGGAGGGGGAGGAAGAGCAGGAAAACACAACACACACATCAGTCATTCCATTTTCCACCTCCGCAAAAAAGAAAATAATACCAAAAAAAGCCTGCGCACGGCTTATGAAATATTAAGTGACAGGTGCGAGCCATTCCCTGCATTTTGATGACGACTCCGTCCAATAATTACTCACCGGGCGGCGGCGGCGGCGGCTTGAATGCCGGCGACGGCCAATTAAAAAGAAAAGGAGAGGAAAAAAAGCCTCGACCATTTATCTTTTTTTTTTTTTTCTTTTTTTTAATAATTGCTTTATAATTGGCCCAAAACGATTGTTTTTCTTCGGTGGTTTTTTGACACGTCGCCTCAGAGCGACGCCGGCTGTGCAGGTTTGTTACTGAGGCGTTTGCTCCAAATTAAAAGAAAGACATGAACTTTGTTTGCAGCATGTTTCCTTTTTTTTGGGGGGGGGGCGGGGGAGCACTAGATGGCGCTAAACACGACGCACTGGGCCTCTAAAAAGAAGAACGGAAACAAACCAACAAGCTGTGCTGATGAACGAGGTCTCAATGAGCAGAAAACACCAAGATTCAACACCAAGACCAGAAGAAGCTGCCAGAACCTCTCTCTCTCTCTCTCTCTCTCTCTCCCCCTCTCTCTCTACCTCTCTCTCTCGCTCTCTCTCTCTCTCTCTCCCTCTCTCTACCTCTCTACCTCTCTCTCTCTCTCTCACTACCTCTCTCTCTCTCCCTCTCTCTCTCTCCCTCTCTCTCTCTCTCCCTCTCTCTCTCTACCTCTCTCTCTGTCTCTCTGTCTCTCTATCCCCCCCCTCTGTCTCTCTCTCCCTCTCTCTCTCTCTACCTCTCTATCCCCCCCTCTCTCTCGCTCTCTCTCCCTCTCTCTCCCTCTCTCTCTCTCTCTCTCTCTCTCTCTCGCTCTCTCTCTCTCTCTCCCTCTCTCTACCTCTCTACCTCTCTCTCTCTCTCTCACTACCTCTCTCTCTCTCCCTCTCTCTCTCTCCCTCTCTCTCTCTACCTCTCTCTCTGTCTCTCTGTCTCTCTATCCCCCCCCTCTGTCTCTCTCTCCCTCTCTCTCTCTCTACCTCTCTATCCCCCCCTCTCTCTCGCTCTCTCTCTCTCTCTCTCTCTCTCTCTCTCTGTCTCTCTATCCCCCCCTCTCTCTCGCTCTCTCTCTCTCTCTCTCTCTCTCTCTCTCTGTCTCTCTATCCCCCCCTCTCTCTCGCTCTCTCTCTCTCTCTCTCTCTCTCTCTCTCTCTCTCTCTCTCTCTATCCCCCCCCCTCTCTCTCTACCTCTCTACCTCATTCTCTCTCTCTGTCTCTCTATCCCCCCCTCTCTCTCGCTCTCTCTCTCTCTCTCTCTCTCTCTCTCTCTCTCTCTCTACCTCTTTCTCTCTCTCTGCTGTGTTTCAGGAAATAAAGACCGATAATTTACTCGGCTTATTGTCTCTTTGGGAAACACACTTTGCAATCATTAGGAAGCTTTTGTTAAGATTCATTTTCTGTTCTTCCAGGTGCGGCCCACTCTCCACCGCTCAGCCTTGATACGATCCGGCCGCCGCCGCAGCTCCTCATCATCCTAATGAAAGTCATTTCTGTCCATCTCTCCTGGATTTGCAGGCGGCAAATGGAGGCTAATTATTTATAACAATGAAATGTATTTACAAGAAATCCGGCCAAATAGCTGCCATTAGAGTCGCTCCTGAATCAGAGGCGCTGATGTTTTCTGGAAGCCGTGCAGAAGTAGCGGCTACACACGTGTGATCAATAATTCCTTCAGCCCAGATTCCACTGATGGGCCCCTTTGATGTGGACCCGAGTGCAGAGGAGCGAGGACGTCCCGGGGGAGAAAATGTGAAGGAAAGAGGCTTCATTATTCCAGACAGCTGTCAGAGGGTCATATTCAATTAGCTCTAACAGGCCGCCGCCGCCGCCACGGAAGAAGGGAGGGATAAACAGATAGACGGGTAAATAAACAAACAGGGAGTCGGAGATTCACTCCAGTCGCCTGGAAACTCTGCCAAAGTTGGAATTAAATTTCCTGACGTGTGTATCTGGTCGGAAGCTACCGTCACGCAGTACCGAGGGAAACAGTTGGGGGGCGCTGCAGCCCTCAGCTGAAGCCACAACAACAAAGTAAGACGAAGAAGACGAACTTGAAGAGACTGCTGGAGAAAATATTTTTGCCAGATTGTCGGATCCTCCCCAAATTCCGAACTCCCTCAGAAGCAAGATTCATTAAATAATAATAATAATAATAATAATAAGAATAAGAATAAGAATAAGAATAAGAATAATAAGAATAATAAGAATAAGCAGAGCAAAGTAGAGTCTTTGCTCGGTTGGGCAGCAAAATCTAATGTGTACATAAAGAAATAAACACATTTCTATATCATGATGAAACTTTTGAGCCATTTGAAATGGCAATAACTAAAGTACCTGAATAGGTTCCTTAATAAGTGGCTGTTTAATTTCTGTTTAATTTGCTCAGATGAAATCATCTGATAGTGAACAGCTGTGAAGGCAGAGCGGTTGGAATGTTTGCTTTATTAAGAGTTTGGTGAATGAATTCCAAGGTAATTATTTTGTTAGGTTTGTTTCTGATGCGAGTGTGTGTGTGTGTGTGTACGCTTGGGTGTGTGTGTGTGTGTGTGTGTGTGTGTGTGTGTGTGTGTGTTTTGAAGTGACTTCTTGTTCTTTTGGCTGAAACATTTTGTTGCAAGTGCGGCTGTGATATTCCAGCGAGGTCTTCGGCGCTACGCAGTCGAGGAGGCGGGGAAAAAAAATCACCGTCCGTCCGCAAAGTCGGAGGCGAACGTAAACTTTCCACGCCGCAGATCTTCAGCGTCTAATTGGCTCGTGGGTCTGCAGGGAAGTTAGTTTCTGGACCTGGAAGAGCAATTAGCTTCCAGCAACGCTGCTGCTGCTCCCTCTTCAGTGTACTTACAGAGTGAAAATCAAAAAAAGCAGCGTCGGTGCTCCTCATCTTCCCGCCAAAGTCCGGGGATAAGATTGGGAGAGGGGTGGGAGGGGCAGCAAAGGGCCCTCTGGAAACCTTCCAGCCGGCGGAACGCCGTGCATTAACGTCGACACTCCAGCCGTGGGGGCCGCGGCGGCTCTTTCAACGTGTTCAAGTGGGAGCTAATGTGAAAGTTAGCGGCAGGAAGTCCGCAGTTTGTTTCCGCACGGGATGAAAAAAAAAGCTTCAGCCAGCTGAGCTGTGAACACGGAGATGCGTCTCGCAAAGAATGTGTATATTCATTTGGAAACACATCTGGGAATGAACTCTTCACATGGGAGGAGTCGCTCCTTGTATCTCCTCCTCCTCCATCGTTCCTTTGTTGGTGTGATTTTGTATTTGCCGCCGCTGGCGGATACACACATGACATTCCGATGTTGCTGGCTGCCAGCTAAACCTTTCTTATGGCACCTGTCGCAGGAAGTGACATCACAGCGCCCTCCCCACCCCCTTCCAGATGGTCTCTTGACACTGCGCGTTGTCATGGCCGCCCTGCTCCCACAGGGGGCGCTCTTCCTGTCCTCGGCCAAAGTCCGAAGTCTGCCGTAATTACGCGGCCGTCACTTGCGATTTTCATCAACAAGCGGCGACGCGATGATCCGGCAGGAGCGCTAATGAGTCCCGGAGTCCAGTTAATCAGCCGCCGCCGCCTTTCGTGACGGTTCACGTGGTCCGAGTCGTCCTCCCGCCCCTCCAGGGATCCATAAGACAGGAAGAAAGTGCTTCCCCAGCAGGAAAAAGAACTTTTTGGGGCTTTTTTCCCCCCCATTATTATATTTTCAAGCCGTCCCTTCACTTCATTAGCAGAGCTGACAGGCACCTCCTCCTCCACCTCCTCCTCTGCCTCCTCCTCTTCTTACTCCTCTTCCTCCTCCTCTTCCTTCTACTCCTTCTTGTCCTCCTCTTCCCGCTCCTCATCCTGCTCCTCCTCCCTTCCTTCCCCTCCTTCCCTCCTCTTCCTCCTTCTCTTCCTCCTCCTTCTCCCTGTCCTCTTCGTCCTCTTCCTCCACCTCTTCCTTCAGCTCTTCTTTCTTCTCCTCCTCCTACTCCTCCTCCTCCTCCTCCTCTTCCTTCACCACTGCGTGACGGAGGCAGAGATGTGAGAGAAGGTGGAGCTTCGATCGGGACCCTGCGGTCGATTCGTCTCTTCTGCTTGGACTCGTTTCTTTCATTCGCTGATTAACTTCAAGTTAATCCGATTTTTTTTTTTTTTTTTTTTTTAATAGCAGCGACGAACCTCTAGAGGGCAGGCTGCAGAGCCTGAAGCCCCTTGTGAGCAAGCATTAGCTCGCTAAGTTAGCGTAGCTCGCTGCCACTACCAGCCGTTTTGCTCCGTTGCGGTTTCAGTTTCCCAGAATGCACCTCGGACCCCGAAGTCGCCCCTCGACTTTTCACCTCGTGGCAAATTTTTCCTGAGCGCCGGATCAACAACGCTTGTGGCATTTAGACGCCGCTCGCCGCCAATCACCTCGGCGGCGTTTGACATTAATCAGCGTTGCGCTTTCTAATCACCTTTCTGCAGGTAAACGCACTCAAACAGAGTCGATGCTCGTCTAATCATAAAGCCAAAAAAAGGGGGGAGGGGGGGAGGGAGAGAGAGTAAAAAACAACCCTCGCCGCCGCCGCCGCTTTTCCTCCCTCTGCTGCTCCGCTGCCGCTGCCGCCGCCGCCGCCGCCGCCGCCGCCGCTTGTAGAAAATTCCTTTGAAAGTCTGAACTCGGCTTAATCATCAGACTCAGCCGTTGTTCCGCTAATGACTAGCACAGTGTGTGTTTGACGCGGTGGCGGCGCCGCCCGGCTCGGCAGCAGCTGACTGCACACGGAACCGCAGCGACCACCACTGAATTCTAAGTAGGGCGGCGGCAGAGGAGGAGGAGGAGGAGGAGGAGGAAGCGGCTCACTGCTCTTCCCCCTCCAGCCTGGAAACACTGTTTGCAGCAGCAGCAGCAGCAGCAGCAGCAGCAGCAGCAGCAGCAGCAACGGAGGCAGTTTCACCTGCTGGATTCTGAGATTTTATTAAAAAATGATTAAAAAAAATTTTTTTTTGTTTTTACAGAACTTTACTGCTCAGAGGATTCAGTCTGCAGCCCTCTGATCCTCAGTCTGGTTGCTCATGTGACTCCTCCTCCTCCTCCTCCTCCTTCTCTTCCTCTTTCTCCTTCTCCAACTGGACCAGCATCAGGCCTGCACATATCAGGTGAGTCCTGCAAAGACCCCGCCCCTACACCGCCGCGATTGGCCAACCGCTCCTGGTCCTCCTCCTAGTCTGCCACCCCTCGACCCCTTCCCCCAATCAGAAGCAAGCAGGGGCGGGTCTTTTGTGGCTTGCTGTTGTCAAATCTCCCAGGAAATGTTGCTACGATCAAAATCAGTCGTCAAATCCCAGAAATCCTGAACTTCAGAGGGAGAGAGCGCCGCCCAGAGAGAGCCCTGATTGGTCGACTCCGAAGAGGCCGCAGAGTTTTGTTTTTACTCTCCGAGTGTCCAGTCCGGCGCGCTCCTCTCATTTTCTTTTGTGTCTCTTTGACGATGAATCAGGAGGCTCGGAACGAGGAAGTGACGACGGCAAACTCGCCCTCGCTGCCGCCGGGACGCCATCCATAATTCAGCAGCAGCAGCAGCACGAAAATCAAGAGCAGGACGCATAACTTGTGATTGTGTTCAAACTGCGACAATTAAGGAGGGAAACAGGAATCAAAGCGGCACGTTTAGCATTCCGCTCCCCTGTTTAATATTCCTGGGATATTAACCATCCTCCTCGGAGAGAGCCGGGAGGAAACAATTTGTTCAGACTTCTGTGTTGCTTTCAGGAGGACAAAAGGACCGAGAAGATCTGATCTGACACCTCCAGGTGCATTATGGGTAATACAGGGACTCTGAAGCAGGTCAGAAGCAGTTCTTCTGTGTTTTTCATTAACACCTTTGGAAATCAGATCAGAGTGATTCAGCAGTGCCACAGTGGCCACACCCCCCCAGACAGGTGTTGGCTCCGCCCCTCTCAGACCACCCAACGTTTTTTTTCATGGTCAAGGTCCGACAAAGCCTCAGTTTTCACCAGGCGGCGGTAAACAGGGGGCTAAATACACTGACATGGGAGACACTTTGGTGGAGGACGTTCCTGTCAGGAAGATCACACACACACACACAC
Organism: Nelusetta ayraudi; assembly: GCF_046127955.1. Taxonomy (NCBI): domain Eukaryota; kingdom Metazoa; phylum Chordata; class Actinopteri; order Tetraodontiformes; family Monacanthidae; genus Nelusetta; species Nelusetta ayraudi. Next base: position 228,996 of record NW_027466244.1, read on the forward strand.
ACACACACACACACACACACACATACACACACACACAGCCCCAGGGCCCAGCAGATGTCAGGTTCACGCCGAGGTCACAACTCTTGGCCTCACGTCACTGGGAACACTGGCACCACTGACACTGTTACTGGGTCAAACCCGACTGTCACCTGACACACTCGTCCAGAAGAGCGTCTGGCCTCCTATTGGCCGCTGCCACACGTGATGTGCGGTCGGCACATGGCGGTGGGCGGAGTCCTGCGTCCAGAGCCGACCCGCAGCTGGGAAAAAAAAAGCGGCAAAGTGACCAAACTGCAGCGTCCGAGCAGACTGGAAGCTGCTTCCTGGGTCTGGCTGTAGCTCCGCCCCCTCTCACCTCTTCAGAGGAGACTGATTGGTCCGGTCGGTCAGTGGCTCGCTGCCACTTCTTCAAGTCCTGGCCGTGTTACACACAGCTCCTCAAAGCTCAGCGAGCAAAGTCGATATAAAGTTTTAACTCTTTACCCAGAATCCTCGGAGGCGTCGGAGGCAGTAATTACCACAGCAGAGGAAAACAGCGGCGGAACCTGATTGTCTTATTGATTCCCTGTGTTCTGCTGTGAACAGACTCTGGTCCGCTCGCCGCCGGCCAGTTGTAACCGGCTGAAAGTGAGCGGCTACGTGTTGTTAACAAGCATTAGCGCTGTGTGTGTGCGTGTGCGTACGTGTGTGTGTGTGTGTGTGTTTGTGTGTGTGTGTGTGAGATTTTTCTTCTGAGCTGCGTTCTCGACTTGCAGCTCTCAGAAGAAAAATCGTGACTCCAGCGTTGTTTGTTTACTGTGACAACAATAACAATGCCCCTACTGTTCACACAGCGCCCCCTGCTGGCCGGGAATAGGAGTAAGTAAGGTTAGCCTGTCACATATGAGAAAGGTTGCTGGTTGCTGGACAGGCAACCAAAGCATCATAGTACTATACCAGGCCTCTAGGGGGCGATGTGGCAAAGGTAGCAATGCCATTCTTGCCGTTAGAAGTCGACAACTCTTTAAATTCAATGCGGCAGCGTCTGAGCGCTCGTTCTCCTCTCGTCACGCTGCCGATTTTGCTCAGCGTCTCCCTTCTGCTCCCCCTGCTGGCCTCACCGGGAGGCGGCGACGCAGACAGATTCTGTTTTTGTTGAGAAGTCGCCCCGATAAGCAGAGAGGGGGTGCGGAAATAATGAGCTTTGTCTCATTAATGGATATAGAGGATCCATCACGGCTCGTACGTTTTCCCATGAATTATGCATCAGGAATAAAGAGCTGCCGCCGCAGCAGCCGCCTGTATATCACAGAGAGATCAACTCCACCATCAACTGCTTTTGCTTTAATAGCGCCATCAGGTTGTTTACGGCGGGCACCTCAACGTTCCTTCAGGAAGTGCCGAGCCGAGGCGCCGCTTATTAATATTTATTTACCGTTTACACGCAGAGAGGGAATGTCGGAGCGTGACACGCGCTGTCATCCCCGGAGGTTCCGGGGAGCGGCGTTAGCGACGCGGCTAGCAGGGCTGGCTAACGTGCAAATTAGTGATTAAAATTCCCAGTCTGATTGAAATAAATGAATAAGCTAGGGAGAGGAGCTTGTTGAAGGGCAACATGTGTGTCTGAAAGTGTGTCAGGTGACCAGAAGTTGGCCAAACTTGAAACCCTCCCTCGGTCTTCAGGGTTTGGAAAGTTGTTGGGTTTTTTTTAACATTGTGTTTTTGTCCCGGACTCCAGCGGAGCGATACTAATCAACCACTGGGTCATTTTGTGAAAAGCGGAGCGAGCGGGACAACTTCATGGACCTCTCGGAGTACAAAAGTCAATTGTCTGCGACGCCAGAGTTCATTCTGCAAACAAAAACATCAAATCCGAGGAATTTCTGTCCCTCTCAAGTTTTCCGATTGCCACATTCATCAACATGCTCATGAAATGACTTTGTGGGAAGTCAACTGCAGTGCCTCAGCCTTCCTGCTCTGCTCTGGTTCGTCCTCCTTGACTTTCAGGCCCAAGTTCAGTTCTCCCTTTTCTGCACAAGTCGTTCTGCATCTTCTGGGAGTCGATGGAGCTGCCAGGACCGTTTCCTCCAAACGCGACTTCCATCACATTTACAGTCTGTCTGATCCGCTGGGAAACATCCCCACATACACAATCTCTCATCTGGGAGCCGCTTCCTAATTTGACGGTTAAATCTTATTTGCGGGGAGGGCTTCATGTTTATTTTTATGAGCCAATATTACAAGAAAAAAAAAAAAAAAGAGAGAGAGCATAAAAGAAAAGAAAGACGAGGCTGTTTTTTCACCCTGAGAGCCATCAGCAGGAAACATCTGCAGCATCTGGAGCCGCTTGAACTGCTGGAGCTCTGCAACTCTGCTCAGCCTGAAATCAAGGCGCCGCCGGCGCGTCAAGACAAAACCAGAAACGGTTTCAACCTTTTATTCCTCCCCTCCCTCCCTCTCTCTCTCCCTCCTTCCCTCCCTCCCTCAGAGAAGACATGATGAAATTAATAAGATTTCCACCCGGCCGCTTTTCCCGTCCGACCTCCACGTTTAAACTCGTTTAGCCGCTCTAAACTCTCCGATTGCTCGCCGTTGCCTCATCCCTCCGTCGAAACCCAGGAAACGTTCTGACGTGGAAATCGACAGAAGATGAACGTTCGGCCAGCGGCGGCGGCGGCATCCAAAACGGCTTTTTAGCCCAAAAGAAAAAAAAGAATGAAAAATCAAACAGCTTCTGAAAAGACGAAGGTTGCGATCGGATTTTGCTGACGGTCTGAGCGGCAGCGGCAGCGGCAGCCTGCAGGGCCACCGACCAATCGGAGCTCACGAAACAATGATTTCACCTCCAGCCAGCGGACCGAACCCAAAGACTTTTCTTCCCATAGAAAAAAAAAAAAGAAAGATTTTTTTTGTGCAACAGATTCCGAAAAGTTGATTTTCCGTCTTCTCGCAGCGGAACAAAGAGACCTCGGAAGCGTGTGGACTTTGGGGGTGGGGGAGGGGGGGGGGGAGGGGAGGAGCCTGCTGGTGGAGACCTCCAGGCTTCATCCGTCAGCTCCGCCGCTGAGCTCCGCTCGGCTCTGACACTCCGTCATGGCCGGGAGTCAAGATATGTGCACGTGATGGATTTCTCCTGCAGATTCCATTTCTGTTGCCAGTTCTCCACGTCCAGCCTGAAGAAGTCAAAGCCTTCAGAAAGGGGAAAAGAAGAAAAGCTGAGACGAACGACTGATGGGATGAAAGCCAAAGCGCCGGCGTCGCTCCGCTCTCGTCCTCCAGCCTGCGGCTCGACGGCCTTCTTCTTTTTTCCCCAGGAAACGACACAAAGATCTCAGCCGCTCTGTGCGCGTGCAGAGCGAAGGACGTCCATCCTTCCGTCCGTTCTCTTCCTCCGCCGGCTCATCCTGTTCTCCAGGGTCGTTGGGAGAAATGAATATTGATCGCTTGCTTTAAAAAAGAAAAAAAAGAAAATGAAAAAAAAATCGAATCGATCATCAATCTTGGTTCCTTAAAAAAAAAAAAACGAGACGGGTGATTGATTCGCGTGGCTGGAACTGACAACCAGAACCGCGACCAGAAAATAAGTGATGAGGAAAAGCAGATGAGTTTTTGAAAAACTGAAGCGGAGCGTCTGTAAAATAAAAACAGAGGGTGAATTAAAAAAAAAACAAGAAAATAAAGCGTTTTTTCCTTCCGCGCCACATTTTCAGGTCACGTTTTCTCTTTTCACTGAGCGCCAGACAACAGCCAGGAGGGAGCTGTGACATCACTTCCTGCTCTGGGTCTCGCCGGGTTGCCACCAAACCCGACTTGTTTTGTTTGTTTGCGTTTTTCCCCAGCAGTCGCTGCTGTTCCGGGCCACAAGGGGGCGTCGCCGAGGTTCGGCCGCTGCAGATTCAAAGTCTCGGGGTTTTTCATGTATAAAAAAATAAAAACGGGCCGTTTCAAGAATATTACAACAACAACAACAACAACAACAACAAAAACCCTTCGCTCCTCTCTGCCTCCACCAGTCGCATCACATCAGCGTCAGCCGGGCCGGGCCGACAACCCTCATCAGCCTCGTCTCACATCAGTTTCAGTCAAAAACAACAATCTGGCTTCGTTCAGCGCTCGGCCGCTCCGCCGGCCCCCCGACTCTCTCGCTCTCTCGCTCCAACCTTTTTGTAGATTTTTGCAGTGAAAACATGAATAAATCAATAAATGAATAAAGAATCTCTTTGGTCGCTGAGGTGATGCAACGAACCCGCTCAAACGCCAACGACATGAAAGCTACGTTCGCACCATCACGGCGTTCTGAAGAGAACGTCAGAGCTCAGTGGCAGCCAATCCGGAGTCGGGAATCGGGCGCCGGCCAATCAGAACACGATTGATTCCCAGTTTTCTGGATAAACCAACAGACTAATTAATATTGTTGTTGACTACAAGTCCCAACACAGCGAGCCGCCAGCAAACAGGCACAGGATCAAAGCGGCGCCACCCTCTGGATCCTTTTCCTTTGTCTTAAAGATGCATGAAAGGAAGACGCTGCTGCTGCTGCTGCTGCCGCTGCTGCTGCCGCTGCTGCTGCTGCTGCTGCTGCCGGAATTTTTACGCACACAGGCGGCATTCTGGGAATTACACTTGGAGAAGAGAGCGGGACGCGTAGCCGAGAGAAAAAATGTTTTATTCCCTTTCAGAGCGTGAGCACGGACGCTCCGACACAAGTGAGAGAGTCGGGAACGTTTGAAATTATTCCGGCAGCAGCGGGAAGATTCCTCGCCTCGGCGGCAGAGTTTGCTTCCGAACTGAAGGAAAATCGAGTCCCGAGCGTCGGGGACGCATTCGCTCCAAGCAGCAGCGTCACCATCGAAATGTTTTGTGATCAGGTCCTGGACTGCAGCGGAGCAGCGCCGCACCAGCCACGACAGACGTAGAGCAGTGTGTTTAACCCTCTGTTTGCAGCCTCCGGCGAAAAGGCTCAACTTGCAGCATTTTCTTCCACATATTGGACATCACAAAGGGTCCATCCAGCAACAAGGGTGAGTCTGATAACTGGTGTTCCTCCAGCTGATGAGCCTGATGGCACCAGCGCCAGCAGGGACGGACCGCCTTCCCCTCCTCCTCCTCCTCCTCTCCATCCTCTTCTTCCTTCTCCTCCTCCATTCCCTCCTCCTCCTCCTCCTCCTCCTCCTCCTCCTCTCCATCCTCTTCTTCCTTCTCCTCCTCCATTCCCTCCTCCTCCTCCTCTCCATCCTCTTCTTCCTTCTCCTCCTCCATCCCCTCCTCCTCCTCCTCCTCCTCCTCCTCTCCATCCTCTTCTTCCTTCTCCTCCTCCATTCCCTCCTCCTTCTCCCTCTCCCCCTCCTTCTCCTCCTCCCCCCCCCCCCCTTCCTCCTCCTCCTCCTCCTGCCGCCAGTTGATCAGTCAGGTACTAACAAGCGTGGCCAAAGTCGTCCGTAAAGGTCGCCCGTCCGTCTGTCCAGAGGCGTCGCCGTGGTGAATAATTCATCTTCGCCGTTCCATCCTTTCGGAAAAGGCGAGCGGGGAAATCAATCGGGCACGCCCCGCTGCCGCCCGCCTGTATTTACCGCCTGGGCGTACGCGGCAACATTTACTCTGTAATTTGCGGAACATCAACAAGTTTAATGGATTTTACAAGGCGGACGGTTTTCCGGCCGTGGACGATGTCGCCTCTCCTTCCCTTTCAAAGAGCGTCGTTCTTGTAACACCGCTGAGCGGGGCAGAGCGCCGCCCTGGTGGCCTGGGTTATTATCTACGAGCGGCAAAGGCCGAACCATTCTGAGAACCAGGGACCAATAGCGGAGCTGGAAGGCACAAGTGCACAATTTGGGGACGATTTCACCGTTGTCCAGATGGGGGGGGGGGGGGGGCGTTGAGCAATGTCGTGTTGATGATAATACAAAGCACCTGACGCTTCACAGTGCCAGGTGATTTTCATCGTGCTGTCAGTCTACTATTACACCCCCCCCATGGCCCTGGCCGCCCCTCCACTCTGTTTGCTCCTTTGTCTCTCGGCCGGCCGCCGCTGGATTGACCCATTTCTCCTCCTGCGCACGCAGCCGTCATTAAAATTCATTAAACTTTCATCCCGTCCGACTCTAATTTAAGAGGCATGTGACAAATCGCCGAGCCGCCCTGCCACGCCAGCGTGGCCGCGTCCTCCCGAGACGTTCCAGCCCGGAACGGCTTCTTCTTCTTCCTCCTGCTGCTGCTGCTGCTGCTGCTGCTGCCGCTGCTCCTCGCAGCCCGGCCTGCTGCTGCATAGCAACCGCCCTCCGGCAGCCAATCACTGGCCTGGAAATCATCTGTGGGGGCCTTGCAAGCGGTTGTTTTAAAAAGAGGCGGGGGGGGTTGAGGGGGGGCGGAGGAGCTTGACCACTTCCCTCTGGACGTCCTTGGAAAGACCGCTGATGTCACGTCATGGCACACACACACACACACACACACACACACACACACACACACACACACACACACACACACACACACACACACACACACAGGATTCCCTCCTCAACGTCAACTTCCTTCCAACAACTCAGCGTCTGAAACTTCCTCCGGCGGTTGGATTTCTCTCTCTCTCTCTCTCAACTGATGAAGTTGCAGATGGGGGGGAGGTGTGTGTGTGTGTGTGTGTGTGTGTGTGGGGGGGGGGTCAGCAGTGATAAATCACGGCGCAGCGGTCCGAGCGCTTTGACAACAACTCACAGCCGGCAATTATTATCCGCTGAATCAGATTGGACGGCGGCGAGGCAGCGGGGGCCATAAATCTGCGGTGACTGTCCGACTGGGTGGGGGGGGGGGTGGGCAGGAAGTGTGTTCAGAGATGCTTCAGAAGCTCAGGAGAAGAGCGGCTCTGTGTCATGTGACCTCAGAGGACGAAGAAGCTGGAGAATCCAGAGAAGCGGCAGTTTGGTTCGTTTTGATTGATTGGTTTTGTCCACATCCTGCACGTCAGAGCAGGAAGTGACATCACGGCGGCTCAAGTCGCTGGAAGACGACTTTGTGTCGACCTCTTTTCTTTTTTTCCACCTTTGTCGTCTTTTTTCACTGCATCAAACGTCAAGTCCATGTTAACAGGGATCAAAACCAGGATCGTTTTTCTTGGGCGCTGATCCAAAAGCTGCTGAACTGCAGGATGAGTGACGCAGCAGGAAGCTGCCCCCCCCCCCACCCCCCCTACCATTCCCAGGTGGAAGCTCTTTGCCGGATCGTGAAGCCGATCAGCCCACCGGGTCACCTGGCGGAGCGTCGGCGATAATCCGCAAGGATTTGAATTTCATCGGCTCAGTTTTGATCTCTGCGTGTTTATTTTTACCGCGGATGAAAATTTGCATCCCGACCTCTGACCTCTGACCTGCTGCGCTGCTGGCGGTTTAACCCCAGTTTAAAAAAAAAATCACAGCAGCTGGTGATGAGTCATCGCTCCGAATAAACTGAAGAAGACGACGCCGAGTCCGAAACCTTCCTGCCTCCACAGAAGACACCAAAAAGTTTTTCAGCTCTGGGAGTCGGTTTGCAATTCTGGTGACTGAGAGACGGACAAGCAGCCAGTGAACACACACACACACACACACACACACACACACACACACACACACACACACACACACACACACACACACACACACACACACACACACACAGTCCAGCTCGTCTCGCCGTCACTTTGTCCTGTTTCTTGTCACCGCCGCTGTTCTCCCGTCAACACGCTCCTCCGTCTCATTATGCCCCTCCCCCAACCAAGACAATGTGATGCACCTGGTCGCTGCTGCCTGTCATGGGGCTGACACACACACACCCACACACACACACACACACACACACACACCTACGCATGGCGGGAGATCATCAGCTGCCACCGAGGAAGACGCCCGGCTAATGAACGTCTCTGGCGGCCGTCAGCAGGTCACCTGACTGACAGCCTGCTGCTGGGACCACACACACACACACACACACACACACACACACACACACACACACACACACACACACACACACACACACACGTGTCACTGAAACGTGGATAAAGTGATGTTTTTTTTGACGGTTGTCGACGCAGCTTCATTTTCTTCCTCTGAGAGCCTCATCAGACTGGTAGGTCAAAGGTCAACCAACTCACAAAATGGAAATTGAATCCAACGTCTCCTGGCCGGACGAGAAAGTTTTTCCTGCAGCTGATTGGCCGTGGGCTTTGCCGGCGTCATGTGACCTCTGTCACTGAGGATAAAGTGACGGCGTCTCCTTCCATTAACCCCTGAGAGTCGGCCAATCCCACGGCGGCTGAGGGGAAGTCAATAATTAGACGGCGGGCGTTTAAAATCAATGGGGTCAAAAGGTCTTTGGGGCCGAGCGAGATGAACGGCGGCGGCGAGAGCTCACGTGAACGGGTCGGTCGGCGGCAGTAGTCATTAAATCCTCCACAATAAGAGAGAGAGAGAATTTAATCTGCTAATTTAATTAGGAGGCCGGCGCTCAGGAAGACTTCGGTCCAGATTCCGACTTTCCTGGGAGAGTCGGCCTCCATCGGCGACTCCCAGGGCAGAGAGAGAGAGAGAGAGACATACATACAGACAGACAGACAGACAGACAGACAGAGAGGGAGAGACACAGAGAGGGAGAGAGAGACGGAGAGCAGCCATTGGACCGGAAAGTTGGAAAGCAGAGCAGGTGGAGGAGGCGGAGCTTATTAACGGACAGCAAATGCCACCTGAGCGCGATGCGACAAACAGCCCAAGCAACCAAACGGAGCTTCCTGCGCCGTCAGCGAGACTCTGCAGCCACTAGGTGGCGCCGCAGAGGGAAAGACAGAGGCCTTGGAGGCAGAACCTCCTGGATCTGGCAACCAAAGAGGAAGAAGACCGAAAACTGTGAGTGGGCGGGGTCTGGCCACCACCAGTGACTCCACCCCCCCCCTCTTGGACCACCATATATCTACTATAAAAAATATTTTCTCCTCAAGCGAGTGAGGGAAAAAAAAAACAATTCACTCGCACACTGTCGCCACCCAGTTGGTTTCAAGTGAACTGCAACTACATTTGTCACGAGGACGCACGCGTTGCATTTACTTGTTGTCAGTTTTTATTAATGTTCTTAGTTAGTTTGTGTCAAAGGAAAAAAAAAGGATTGAAAAAAAACCCAACAACCTCCATTCCAGTTACAAACTGAAAGTGAATCCAACGTGTGAAATGTCTCTTTTTTTCTCAGAACCAAAACAGAACCCGTCTCTATGTTGTGTTCACTGGTGGGACTTTTTTTTTATTTTTCCTCTCAATTCTTATTTTCTCTCCTCCTTCTGTCTGAACGGCGGAACGATTCTGTCACACGCAGCCTCCAGTGCGCGTCCAGGCTCGCCGACAGCTCCGTGATTGCAGCCGACAGGCAATACTGCACGCCGTGGTGGCGATGGAGGGAGGAGGAGGAGGGTGGTGGGGGGGGCGGTAGGGGTGTCGTCGACGAGGACGGTGGGCGTCGTCTGTTGCTGCTGCCTCCAGCCGCAAGCTTACGAATCCACCACATGGAGTTTGAGTGCGAGTGGCGACACCTGGTGGCTGCTACCACCATGACACGCAGGTGGTCCAAGATGCGGTCCAAGGCACCAGCAGGGGATGTGAACACACAACCTTCTTGGTCTCATCAACGCCGCCAATCGTGAAGGTTACATTCACCGGATGGAAGACGCCCATTTCCAGAAAACGTCCGCCACATTTGGAGTCATTATGGGAAAAATAACGACATCTCACAAAACTACGATGGACTTGTTTAAAGTCCCAGTGACTGTCACATCAAGAAGGATGCTAAATGTGTCCTCCACATTTGATGCATCGTCTCCCAAAGGAGCAGTGGGCAGCACCGACCCCCCCCCCCCAATTCCAACCCCCCCCAATACTGAGTGCCATTTTTAGTCTGACCTGGCTGGGGACTCGAACCCACAACCTTCCAGTGTCATGCATGCAAGAACCAACAGAGGTTTGGTTTTCTGAGTTCTGCACCCAGGGTTGGGAGCCTCCCAGAAACCCCTCCCACACAACCGTTCCCACCAATGAGAGACTGGCAGCCAGACAACAATGAGGCTCTTCTTCTTCTTCCAGTCTAAACGGCGTCGCTCACAGGTTCTAATCCCACCGCTGTGAGGCTGTTCGAACCCTCTGACCCTCCGCCAGCCGGTTCCTCTCCGGGGTTCCTCGCACACTCGTATAAATAGATGTACAAAGTCGACCTCGCAGGAGGGGAATGAGCGTCTCCGCTCAGAAAGCCGCCGCTCCCTCAGGCTTTCCTGCTCTCCGCGGCGGCACAAGACGGAAATAATTTGCAGTAATGGGCGGACGTGTGTCAGATCTCCAGATTACACGCCAGAGTCCAGATTAGCAGGGAGCCGCCGCCGCCGCATCTCCCGGGATTAATAATCCCTCCCGGCGGCGAGTGCATTTACGCAGGTCGGCCAGCAGGAGTCGGATCTGCGGGATAAACAGCTGCGTGGCTTCGGGGCGGGAACGACGGCGGCGGGAATATTAAAGTCTCTCCGAGTCCATTTGGATCATGAGGCGGATCATGTTCAGCCGCCGGGCGGAACAGAGGATTTTAATCAAACGGAGAAGAAAACGACTTTCTTTTCCCTTTTTTTTTTTTAAAGAGGGGGAAAAAAAATAAACAGCCTCGGGTCAAAGACGAGCAGACGCTCAGAAAACACAAACAAACAGGAAGTGAGGAGGATGAACCGCGGAGCGTCCGGCCAATAGGAGGAGCTGAAGGTCTCTCGATGGACGTTGAACCATCAATCCGGCGGGACGCCGCCGCGCTGCCATCGACCGACCGCTCGGAAACCTCGCCCGGAGACGGAAAAATGAAGACGTTGCTTCGCCGCAGTCACCAGGTTTTGTTGCGTTGCCGTAAATTCCGGCCCAAGGGCACCGCCGGCGATTTATGGAGGAGCTGAGATTGTATCACTGCACTGTACGGTGATAACAAGCCGCCGCCCATTCATCACTGCACACAGGAAGCCTTACCTCAGCTGAAGTCTCCATTCACACCGTCCACACACACACACACACACACACACACACACACACACACACACACACACACACACACACACACTACCTCTATTCTCTCCCCCCCACCCCCTCCAGTCGCCATATTTCTGATTCTCCCCAGTGATAAACAGAACCATCCGTTCTGAAACTCTCGTCTCCGGATCATTTTATTGTCTCGCTGGGACAACGCGCTGACATTCGTCGTTCCTCAGAATTATGTGGGATTTGTTGTCGGGTTCCTGCGGGTGAGAGGTGACGGGTTAAAGACGTTGAACTCTTGGCAGCGACTCCCGATTGTTTGCTGACGTTTTCTGTTTTTTTTCCCTCTTCCGTCCCCTCACCGAACAATGCAGGCGAGCAGATCGTGCGTCGTCTCCGAGCTGCTCGGCCTGGACGACAGACAGCGAGACGCATTGTTGGTTTTGGCTCGAGCGAATGAGAGGATGAGTGCAAACAATGAGGAGGAGGAGGAGAAGGAGGAGGAGGAGAAAGTCGGTGGTTCTCCAGCGGAGGGAGGAGGAGACAGAAGAGAGCGGCGTGCCAGCGTTTCAACTCAGCTGCCCCGCTTTAGACGGACGGAGGAGTTTAGTCACGTCGCGTCCGACGGCAGGGTACAGCCTGGCGTAGCCTAGCATAGCACCGTATGCTACGGTATGTCACAGCACAGCACAACATAGCGTAGCATGGCAATAAAAGCTGTAGCATAGGCAAGTGCTGTGCAGTTTGTTTTTACTCGTCAGAGGCTGGCACACTGTCGGCTAGCATGCAGAGCAAAGCATGGCATGGTATAGGGTAGGGTAGATTAGCATAGCATAGCATAGCATAGCATAGTCTTGCAAAAGACGGTTCACATGGAGCAGAAGAAATATAGTCTAGTCTCATCTAATCTAGCATAACATAGCATAGCGACATGAACAGCATAGTATAGTATAGCATAGTGTAGTTTCGTATAGTATAGTACAATATAGTATAGAAAACTGCAAACTGCCCAGTTTACAAATGTACTGTATAGTCTTGCAAAAAAAGGAATAGCATGGAATAAATAGCTTAGCATTCACTAGTGCAGTTTACCATAGCACTGACCAGTATAGCATGGAATAGTGTAGCATGGCATGAAATACTATTCCTTAATGATATCTTATATCATATATATATATATACATACATATGTTTTCCTGCATCATGTAGTACTATAACTAATATGATAGTATTGGTAATGTTATACTAATTCACGGCCCACAGGTTCAATGAAAACTTTCAGCACAAACCTATGGTTGTATTGCATGGTGTGGCGTTACTGTACTGCTGTACTGTAGTGGCTGTTGGGGGGGTGGGGGGGGATCTGTGGTGTTTCCTGCCAAAGTGAAGCTTCTGGGCTGCAGGCCGAGGTCTCGGTCGTCCTCCTGAATGTGGTTGTTAGCAGAGATTATCCATCTCCGTCTGCTGCCTGGCTCCTCGGGGTGGGGGGGGGTTTATCTCCTCGCCGCATCTTCACACAGCCTTGATTACCCATCTTCTTCTCCTTCTTCTCCTCCTCCTCCTCCTCCTTCTTGTTCTTCTTCTTCGCTCAGCACCACAAAGCCGCTGTCACACGCCCCAGTGTCCTCCCCCCTCACCCCCCCACCCTCCTTCCCCCGGTCGCAAAGAAACTGCTGATTAACATTTTGTGAAAGGAGAGTGGAACCTGCGTGCAGCTTCTCACAGGAACGCAAGCGACGGATCGCAGCCGTCCTTTCTGGGAAGAGAGACAAAGCGCCGGGTTCTTCCCTCATCACAGGTGCAGGACGAGAGCAAAGCAGGTTTTTGCGAAGTGCAAACGCAGCAGGACGGCACCGCGGGCCTGCTGGGAAATCAAGGCTGGACGGAGGGGGGGGGGGGGCGAAAGCTGAAGGCTAGCGGAGCTGTGCCGCCACCAGACGACGTGGCGAGACGCAAAGTGTCGGAGCAACGCAGTAATTCAAGCTTAAGCGCCTCTTGCAGCTTCACATCGGGATTCCACACTCATATTTCACAGCATTGTTAGAGAAGGATGCGCTGCAAACACCTGGTGTAACCTCGCTTCACGCTATTAAAGACATTTTTCGCAGTCAAAGCCGGAAGTCAGAGAAAAAAGTGCAGGATCATTTTACGAGGGCAATATTGTCTTGGGAAATCCTAAAACTGGTAAACCTTAAAAAGGTACATTGTGCAGAATCCTGACGCCTAGTGGTCAGATTTTTTGACTGCAGCGCTCAAACACTCACCCTCCCGTCTCCCAAGTTTGCCAGTGAAGTACGGTGGCCTGCACACACAAAGCTGGACTCTTTGTCCACCTTCTTCTTTTCCCTCATGGCTACATTTGAATGGATGAAAGATAATCTTTCAGCTAGCGTCATTATTTCACACGCACTCACCTCAACGTAAAGGTGTCATAACACCAGTATTTATTCATTATTTATTTATCTATTAATTTTGTATTACGCAAACTACAAGTGCTCAACCTAGACTGAACCGAGAAGTAGCTTATTTCCTTCCAATTTATTTTATTTTTTTTCAGCAGTGGCAGCAAGCACAGGCAGGATTTTGTGCAACTTAACTGAAACCCAACTTTCTTTCCCAACCTCTAATCCACAAAAAAACACTTTTTCACAAGTAAAACGCTTTGCCGTTCCTACGGGCTAAACCGAGCGTTCTTCTCCCCTCCTCTTTAAACTGCTATCGGACTCGTTTCTCTCTCTCTCTCTCGCCGTGGCCGAGGTCATCTTCTGTGTTTACGCGGTTAATGCTAAAGCTAACAGAGTGTGAAGAAAGTGTCACACGTGGCTCCGCAACCTTCACACGTACCAAAGCTCTCCCTCACTCAGTCTTCACCTCCGCCTTCAGGGTGCTTTTCTGCGTGGGTTTGCTGGCCGTTTTGTCACGTCCGCCACGCGTACGTGATTCACACGTTGACTGATCCGTTACACGTTTTTACGCAAAACAACTCAAATTTCCAAGCCTCCAAGCGACAACTCCCGCATGAAACACAGCACAGAGGGGAAGAGAAAAAGTCATTCAGCTTCCTTAAGGTGCCACATTTTGTTTGATTCTGAACCAACATTAGCAGTTAGCGTAGCTCAGGTATTGTTGTTCGGACAGGTTTTTTTTCCCCATTAATATTCACGCTACCACTTGGAAGGTTGGAGCTCTGACTCATCACTCAACTGACTGTCCAGTCTTACCTCAAATGTTGAATGTCAGGCATCTTGTTTTTCTTCCCTTTATGGAAAAAAAATATTTTTCCCTCCATCACGTGGCAGGTGTCTTCTGTGACTGTCCATCCGCTCTCAGTCTGCCAACACGACCGTCCAGACGTCTTCCTCTCATTGCCTCCTTCAGAATTCAATCAGACTCTTTTTGTCTTCAGAATCAAAGATGCAGCTCGAATCGTGGCACGCCAGCGGTTGATCCTGTGACGACCACCGCGACCTGAAACCGCCCAATCATGGAGGCTCATCCATGCGGCGCATCCCAACACACAAATCCCCTCTGATTGACGGCCCACTTTCAAGTCTTAGGGATCTGGAATGAGTCCACAAACACGGGGAGTAGGACGGAAGTGAGCTGACTTGAGATGGGAGAAGGTGTGGTGTGGTCAGGTGGAGGAGCTGCGTCTGATTGGAGGCTGCAGCTGAGACGCATTTAGAGCCCCAACGAGATGCACATGTGGCAGAGACCTCACTGGCAGCTCCAAATGAACAAACAGCACAGGTGTGAAAGTGCGTGGCAGCACCGAGTGTTTTCACTCGTCTCCACCACCAGGGGGCGCCGGTTGCGAGGTCAAAGAAGCCAAACGACCGTCAACAGCCACTCATCAGCAACTTCCGGCTGTCAGCGCCTGTGAATCAGCGCACTGCGGAGAGCAGATCACAGTCCCGCGGCTACCACTCCCCCTGGTGGTGACAGAGGGAGGCGCAGTGTAGAATGACGGTCTGGTGGCTCACCGCTGACCCCACGTGGACGGAAGGAGAATCGCCATTCACAAGTCAACTGCTGAGGCGGCGGTGACAGTTTTAATAACAGGGACGTGTGGGTCAAACTGTGTGGCATCGCTTTATTCCACTGAAATGAAAAACCACAGCTTGAGCCTCTCCTCCAGCGGAGAAATAACGCTTTGAATCTGTCTATACACACATTATTTGTCTACATAAAACCACACCAGTCAATAAAAAAAAAAAACATGAAAGAAAAAAGGATTTAAAGAATAAAGTCCCAAGTTTTGAGCCAAACGTCCTTCAGCTGGTTTTCAGCCTCTTGGTCTCCGAGCTGCACGGCGGCTCCTCCCCCTCCTTCTCCTCTTGATCTCTCTTCGCTCCTTGAGCCGGCGTCATCGTCGTCGTCGTCATCGTCGTCCTCAGCTGCTTGCTGTTCTCCCTCTGGTGTCTCTTCTCCCGTCGCTCCTCCATCTCGCCGATGTCCTCGGCAAAGAGGGCCTTCAGAGCCGGGATCAGCTTCGGGATCATCTTCAAGTGGCCGAAGCGAATCTGCACCAGAGGGGGGAGGGGGGGAGAAAAAAAAAAGGTTTTCTGTCAGAGCCCCGCCTCTTTCTCTCCAGAGCACGCCCTGATTGGCCTGACCACAGTCTCGCTGACCCTCATGTGGTCGAAGGAGATGCCGACGCGCTCGGTGAAGTCGGGGCTGAACAGCGGGATCTTGGCGTAGCGCTGGCTGAAGTGGTTCAGCATGATGAAGTCGGCGTTCATCTTCATGCCGATGCCAATGGCCTGCGAGGTCGTGCTGGTGGTGGGGAGGGGAGGGGAGGGGCACAAAGCGAACATTGAAACATAAGAACATCAGGTAAATAAAAACCTTTAAATCTATGTCTGACATAAAAGAACCAACAAGATCATTTGTAAGAAAGACAGAATGAACTTAATTTAGTTGTCAATCAGTCGTGAGTTTGGCTCTCAGCCACTAGGGGGAGTGAGAGCTTCAGCTACGTGCACGGTTCCAGCTTCTTGTTTTTACAGTGGGACATGTCTTGAATGTCCTTGTGTATCCCGACATGACCAGCAGGAGGCAAAATATGAGGGGATTTTTTCCAACCTGTGTCGCTTCTCCACAGCCTCCTGCTCCAGTCCGTCCTCCAGCGTGGCCTCATGGATCAGCAGCGTGGCGTTATGTCCTGGAAATTAGACACAAAACACAGAAATAAAATGTAAAAAATCCCAGGCTGAATCGCAGGTCGGCCCGACGACGGGAAATCAACGGTCGAGGGGCGGGCGGGGCGCGGATCACGTTTGCCCCGGCCGATCCGTCTTATAATGGACAGAGGCTCTACCTGGACGAGATCCAGCACAGCAATTTAAGACGAGTCGATGAAGGGCGATCCCAGAGGAGCCATTAGAAGGGGGCGGGGGGGCTCGCAGAGTGACCCCGCCTTCAATTATTCACAGCACGACCTGCTAGGATTCTCAGCGCTGAGAGCAACTGGGCTAGTGATAGAGTGTGTGTGTGCGCGTGTGTGCGTGTGTGTTTGTGTGTGTGTGACACTGACCGATGCGTACAAAGGCGTCGCAGGGCATGGTGTCCCCGGAAAAGGCCAGTTTCCAGCCGGAGAGATGAGTGAAGCTGCAGGCGAAGGCGTTCTTACAGTGGCGAACCTCACACGTCTGGAACTGAGAACAGACAGACAGACAGACAGACAGACAGACAGACAGACAGACAGACAGACAGACAGACAGGCAGGCAGGCAGGCAGGCAGAGTGTTGTGAGGAGGCTGTGGTGGTGAGGGTTGTGGATGGTACAGTTGGAGCGCTACAGACCTTCTCCAGGTCATTGACCTTCAGCAGCGCTCGCATGAACGACTTGGTCCTCTGCTTGGGCGTCTCGGCGCCGTCCAGCAGGCATCTGTTGGGGATGAAGCTGGGAGGACGACACAACAACAACAACAACAACAACAACACAGGGAGAGTTTGAAGGCAGCTGCTGTAAAGTTTGAGCTGTTCTGCTTCTTAACTTCACTAAAAGAAAAAAATAATAATTGGAAAGCAGAAAGTCTTTGGAGGCTCGCACCAAAATCCCAAACGTAATTAATAATAGGCAGAGGCTGTCAATGTCCGAGATCACCATGAAAATTAAAATTTGCCACTCATGCATGAGATTGAACCGAGTTCCATCCTTCAGTTGAACCACCGTTTTCTTAGATCAGATTTAGTTGCATCATAGTACAAGGAAATAGAAAGGCATGAGGTTATTGTAGTTGGAATAAAAGTTGCTATAATATTCCCATATTTGTATGAGTACAAATCTTTATCTGTTAATTGAGCCTCCGAGACTGTAGGGGGCGATATCTCAGCTAGAGCAACAGAAGCTAGTGGTAGCGGTGGTCGCTCAGCTGATGGCCATTCGCAGAATCTCACTTGACGTGGTCCAGGATCTCCTCGCAGTGGTTGTGGTACAGGTGGAGCCAGCTCATCATCTGATTGGGCGCCACCAGGTAGGCGGGGCTGAAGGGTTTCCCCAGAGCCGACTGGAAGATAGATGCCAGATGTTATATTTGGAACCACAATAAAAAAAATTTTAGGAAGACAGTGTTTTTTGCTCACCAGCGCCCTCTTCCTCTGGTAGAGCAGCATCAGCAGGCCCTAAAAACACACAAAAAAACTGTTTTCTATACATTTCACCACTAGTGTGGGAGTACAGCGTCAGATAGCGAGCGCTTAGCGCTACCTGGTGGACTAGACAAGTAGCACACAAAAGTCTTTTCAAGTACGAGCCCTCTGTGTCTCACAAAATTAGACTGTTAAATAGCGACACATAGTAGAAAGAAAAAACAAACACTGGGAGAGTGTGATGCGCCCTGATGGCCACAGGGGGGCAGAGTGGCTGAGCTCACCGTGTGGTGGTCGGCGTGCAGGTGCGACACGAAGACGGTGGAGATGTTGGACAGCACGGCGTCCACGGCGTCGCCGTAGTGGCGGCAGAGCTGGCCGAAGGTCCCCTCGCCACAGTCCAGCAGCAGCGACTGAGTCGGGCTGCGGCGAAGCAGGACACAAGAAACAGGAAGTGAAAGTGGCTCATGTGAACTGGTCCAGTAAATAACCTGCATGACCTTCAGAGCCTTTGAATACAGAAGACAAACACTTAAAATGTGTGTGTTGGTGAAAGAGAGTCGTCAGATTGTGTACCTGATGTGGACCAACGTTCCGCTAACGTTCCGGATCTTCATGGGCAGAGCCGATCCGGTTCCCAGGAAGACCACCTCGGGGAGGTGGCTCTTCTCTCTGTCTGCTGCATTGAAACAAACGCAGAGGAACCTCGTGGATCGCTGACTGACTGAAGACACGTCGCTCCTCCTGCTGGAAAAGAACTCACCTGAAGGCGTTACAGCGCCCCCTGCAGAGCAGATCCTCTTGCACTGGTCCACCTCCTCCAGGAAGTTGGGCACCTCAGCGGCCTCCTTCAGGAAGTCGTCGTTGTTGCAGGCGGGGATGGCGTCTCTGATGGCGAGAAAACGAGCGAGCGGGATGTTCTCGTCTCGGTCAGACACCCACAAGAACGACGGAGAGCAGCGACTTATTGAGGAGAACCGACCTCTGCCACTCCAGGACTGGCCTGAGCTGGAACTTGAGGAGACACTCGGCTCGGACATTTGGGACGTGGAGAGCAGCCTGAGACTCCTGGACAGCGAGAAACACACGAGGGATTCATCCTGCTGTCGCTGTTGCCGCTGAACATATCATCATTTCATCCCCCAGTGTGAACTCCACCCAGTACTTTAATCCTGAAGGTCTCCAGCTGAGGGAAGATCTCTGGGTGGATGATGTTGAGCTGCGCCTGGATCTTGTGGCTGCGCACGTTGTGCACGGTGGAGACGTGCTCGTTGAGGATCAGGTGTTCGGTGGCGGCTGGAAACCTGAGAAGAAGCAGCTTTGTCCTGATGGAGTCTGAATCTCAATGAGACAAAAAGCCCAGTGTGGAGCTTCCGAACCTCTCCATCCAGCTGCGGTACTGATCCGTGTTGAGGACCGACTCTGGGGTCATGTGGACCACCAGCACGGCGGCGTCCTCCGTCCCTCCCGTTTGGTACCTGGACCAGACGACGTGGAATCTCAGCACTTTGCAGTAACAGAGGCGATGAGGGTGGCTTGGTGATGGGCGGACTTCAAAGCGCTACCTTTTCAGCATCTGATTGGTGCAGAGCGACCCGACAAACTCCTCCCCCGGACATTCGACCACGACGAAGACCGGCCCCGGGTCGGTGGGGGTGCAAACCTGCTCCGGTCGGATCTGCGGAAAGGGAAAAAAAACAGCAGCATTGGCACAAAGAGCGACAGGCGGCGGCGGCAGATTGAAGGGGGCGGGGCTTGACGCGGCACCTCTTTGCCTTCGTAGGTGACGCTGCGGCCGTCCTTCAGGGCGGCGATCAGCGGCCCGATGGCGGCCGTGCCTCTGCAGCCAGAAAACATCCAGGATCAGAGATTAAAAGCTGATCTCGCAGCACCAACGGTCAGAGCCAACTGCCCTCCGCGACAGCAGGTGGCGCTACAGCAGCGGGTTGTTTTTATTAGCTGGCATTAGTGCGTGATCAGCAGGTGGGCAAAGGAAAATCAACTCACACAGGCAAACCCAGCGCCTTGGCTTCAGGAACTAAAAAGTTGCCTTTCTTGGGGTGCAGCTGCAGTAAAAAAAAAAGCACCAGAGAAGAAGAAGAAGAAGACGGTGAGGCGTAGCTGCGTTTCCAAGTTAAAAGCAATATTTCTAAAATTTCGACAGAGTACAATTGCGATTTGCAGCGAGTGTTTCTGTGGGGCGGAGCCTCGGCCGACGTGACCGACCTTACAGACGAAGGAAACGACCAGCGAGTCGTCTCGGCCGTCTGCGCCGGCTCCTCGGCTGCTTTCCCCTGCAAAACAGACCAGTCACTGCACCGTCAGGCCCTGTGTGTTTTTCCCTACAGCTCTCCAGCGCCCCCTGCTGCTCTTCTTCAGAAACACACTGAATCGCACAAGAAATAATCAACAGCTGGAGAGTAAAATTGTTTCACTTATTTAAAAGGAAACTTCAGGCTTAATATGAAGCAAAATGAGCACAAATTGGCGGTTCCAGGCGCCATCTAGTGGATTAAAAAGGGACATTATAGGAGAGCTTGGCACTCGCCTGGACTTCCTGGACTTCCCGGATTGTCTTTGTGGTTGTTGATGAGGGCCTGGTCTCTCCGAGGAGAGGGAGGAGTCCTGACCTGCTTGGTGGAGAGCGTCAACCCCTTCGGCTGAGCTGAAAGGCCGGACGCAAAGAAAGTGTCCTCAGAAACACAGGCGACCGGTGAAACAAAGCTGAAGGCGACGTGCTGGAACACCGACACCCACCAAATATGGGTACTTGGTAAACAGTCATGGTGTTGTCTTCATACACCTCCTCGGTGTACGGTCGCACAGCTGGAATCAAGACGTGACGCTTTACTCATCCCAGAAAAACAACTCAGTTTCCATCACACATGTTAATACAACACTGGTTGAGCCAAAATCACAACATCTAAACATTTTCCATAAATAATACGGTTTTGTTTTTTTGGTTTTTTTAACAAAAAAAATTAAATAATAATAGAATGATAGTTATGATCATTGTGGTTCAACTCACACAGCTTGATGTCCTCCAGCGGCCCAGAGAAAGTCTTGATGGCACTGAGGTAGTTCTCCTGCAACAGCACCATGAAATTCATGAAGGATTTCAGAAATGAAGAAAGATTAAAAAAACCAACATTCAAAGTTTTTTTTTTATTTCACTTGAGGGGGGTTTCATTTTTTTAGGTCTGAGGAGCAGAAGCTTCCCGTAGTGGTGCCTCACCAGTTGAGGAGGTCCAGACAGGACACACTCTGGTACTCCCGTGTCCTTCAAGGTTAGGATCATCCCTGGAGAGGAAAACCACAAACAGACACACACACACACAACATCTCTCACACTCAACTCTCAACTGAAAGTCAAGACAGGACCTTCCGTCACCCACCAGAAAGACCTCCCACGTTCTGCCAGCTCAGTCTGGTCAGGAAGATGTTGTCCAGCTGAGCAGCTTTCAGTCTGTCCCAGGCAGAGACGATAAAAACGATAGGTTAACACCACCAGTGGCCTTCGCAGTCAGACTGACACCACGACTGAGCAGCTTACTTGTGTTCCTGCATCAGTCTCTGGGTTCCCTCCCCGCAGTTGAACAGATACCTGCAGCAACAGCAAAGAATCGTCTGTTTCAGATTCATCTTCCTCATCAACTATCCATCCATCCAGGAGCCTTCGCAAAGACTGACCCCGTGACCTGTCAACTCATGTTCCCCTGTTGGCCCCACGAGACATTTACAGCACCGTAATGTTGATATGATATGATGTGACTTTCACCTCTTTCAGGACACCTCGCCCTCTGACATCCCAGCTGTTCCTCTTACTAGTGTTGTAGTACTGGACACTGGTCCTGGTCTCCAGACCACTTTTTTTTTTTTTTTTTTTGAAATGTTGAAAATAGTTGGCAAAGCAGCAAAATGTTCAAGAAAATAATGAAACGATACCTTGCTGAAAAGAGATTTCTGTTTCTCGTGCAGAGAGAGACGGTTTCTGTTCGATTTAGAAGCAAATTTGCATTTAAAAAAAAACAAAAAAAACACTAATCGTTTTTTTTCTGTTTTGTTGTTATTTCTTCTTTGATATCTACAGTCTTGGTCTGGAGCCCCAAATGTCTTGGTCTGGTCTCGATGTCGACACTCTCTAGTCTTCATAATGTCTGGACTACAACTCCACCTCTTACCTGTTGAACTCGGAGAAGACGTAGATGGAGGCGGGGTTGTCCCTGCTGCCCGCCCCGACCACCTGCAGGTACGCGGTGGAGGGTCCGAGCTGGTCGCGGCGCTTCTCGCGGCTCTCCTTGTTCTTGACCCGCCGCAGCGGCTCCTTGTGGCGGCCCTTCCGGGGCCCCGGTGGCTGCTTCCGCTCCGGTTCCTGGCTGGTGGACGCCATGGCTCGGAGAAGAAGCTGGGAAACGGCCCGGGGTAGACGGCGGTGGTGGTGGCTGGCGGAGGGAGAACTTCCGCCGCGGACAAACGCGAGTGTGAGGAGTCGGAGCTTCACATGGACTGTGTTCATAATCAGCACGTGACCCACGGTGACCGAAACAACTCACTCCGCTTCACTCCAGGGTGAAAACACTCGCTTTACACATGTCCGGACGCTTTGAGGGTACTCAGAAAGTTACCGAGCGGCCGCCGCTGTGTGCTCATTCAGTAGGACTTCAAAGGTTGCTGCACGCATGTGACATCTACTTCCGGCATCTAGTGATGACGTCAGATGCCCTGCCGCTCATTGGCCCGTGAAGGACTTTGCTGCCCGTGGGGGAGGGCGGAAAGGCGGAGCCTGGTCCACGCATTAAAAACAGAAAATTAAAGTGCTGATACATCAAATAAATATATCTGGATTTATTTGGATTTATTTAAATGAGCAAATTTTGATGAGCTAATTTGTTACGATTTTAAACAACATAAAAATACGCATGAATCACATGTTTGTTAATTTCTAAATATGTGACAATTATTAAAATAATGCACTATTAAACATTACAAAGTAATAGAACTTGTATGTAATTGTATGTAACAAAGAACCACAAAAGACTTGGACTCCTTCTCTTTCTTTATTGGTTCATCAGCATCATGCCCCTCCCACAGCGAAGGCCGCAGCCAGTCGCCACCCCCACACAGCCACACTCCCGTTCACAGAGCCGACACGATGCAGATGACAGGGTTGGGACAAATTCACAAAGAGTGTGATTCCAGTATGCTGAAGAATCTCCAAACACTCTATAAATACATATTCCAGGTTATGTTTTTTATTTTTTTTTATTTTTTTTATCTTTGTTTACTTTATAAGCAGCGACTCGGCTGCTGTTGTACTGACATGACTGTGCAACTGTGTGCGTGTGTGTGCGTGTGTGTTTGTGCACGAGATAGACAGAAGTGATTTTTTTTTTTTTGTTGATATACAGACGTGACTGAAATAAACACCACTCTAATGCCAATGGTGTCTTTTTTTTCTTTTTACAATTCTCTTCCAACACTGAAATCAAGGAACCAAGCAAATTTACACAAGGATTCTTATTTTTTTGTTTGTTTGTTTGTTTGTTTGTTTGTTGCCTCTTTTTTTTGGTGTTTTTGTGATGGTCGTGTTCTGGCAGACTGCTGAGCAGTCGTCCCTGCCCTCAGTCCATGTATGACGGCGAGCTGGGAGACGCCGGCATCTGGTCCATTAAGCTGCAGACGTAACCGGCCACGTCCACCGAGCGCTCCTCGTACATCTGGATGAACGGGTCTCTCTGAGTGAGGGAAGGAAAAAAAAGGCCCCGCGTGAACAACTGTCAACCGCAGCGTTTATATGTTCCGCTTTCTAGCCGCAGGGACTCACCAGTAGCTCCCTGTACTTTGGCCTTTTTGACTCATCCTTTGTAAGGCTGCGAGGACAAACACACAGCATGTGAGGAGAAAGGCGCACTTCCGAGACTCGACCAACAGAGGGTGCTGCAGACTGCAAGAACAGCAAACTCTGGGCATCTGTCGAGAGTGCAGCACTCACCACACGTTGACAAAGGAGATGAATTTGGGGGAGAAGCGTCTCTCCTCGGAGTTGCTGAGCTGCGGCGGGTCGCCCCTCACCACCTGAGTCAGCTGGTCGAACACGCTGTTCCACTTGGGGTAGGGGAAACGGCCGGTGGCCAGCTCGTACTGGGACACACACACACACACACGGGACACGGAGCGTCAGGGCATGTACCAGGACACAGCGACCAGGACTCCCAGACTTCCCGGGACTCACCAGTGTGATTCCTAAACTCCAGACGTCTGAGCGGACGTCGTAGCCTTGGCGGGACGCACTGGGGTCTATCCGCTCCGGCTGGAGAGGAAAAACACAACAGCCATTGAGTCAGTGTGGGGAAACCTGGAAGTCAGTTGGCAAAGGTTTGGAGTACCGTGGAAGACCTGCAGGGGGCTCTGCAAACCAGCAGGTGTCAGCGTGTGCAAGCGTCGAATAGGGGCGCAAATTTTTCACTGGAAACACACGTCCACACAAGGACTGACTTGTGACACCATCAGATGTGTGTCGACCGACGCCTCCCATCCCGGAGGCCACAGGCCCCGCCCACCTGCTCACCCTGTGACGTCACCAATCGGCCAGCAGCTGGCGCTCACGTCCGTTCCATCTGTTTCAGCAATAGTGCTGGCGATGACAAACGCTGAAGCAGCTCAGCGTCACGCCGCTCAGCTGCTCTGAGGTGTGTCTGTCTGTGTGTGTGTGTGTGTGTGTGTGTGTGTGTGTGTGTGTGTGTGTGTGTGTGTGTGTGTGTGTGTCATCCAACCTGCTACGACCTGCCCAGCGGTCCTCAAACACCTGGAGCGGCGAGCAGGAAACCCGAGCCGGGATTCCTGCTGGCTGAGCTCAGCGCAGCGGGAAGCTCCGAGGTGACGTCGTCGGCACGAGTAAAGTGTAAAGTGCGTGTGCGCATGTACGCGCGCGTGTGTGTGTGTGTGCGTGTGTGACATCGCGTCTCTCCAAATTTAGAGTGGAAACTGCAGGGGAGCCTCCCAGCTGTCCGGACCCCGCCACAGAAAATAACCTGCAGCGATGACGCCACCATGAGGTCATTGTTACGGAGACGCTTCCCGTCCTCCACCTGCACAACTGCAGCCTGTAATTGTCTTGAGGAGGAGGGGGGTGCGGGGCCTGCACCGGAGCGCAGACTCACAACACGTTGAGCATCCGCAAGAGCGTCACTCACTCACTCACTCAGTCAGTCAGTCAGTCACTGCATTTCCGTCACATTTTTCTGCAAATTACAACCAATATATCAACAATCCGTGTGAAAAACCTCCTCATGGCAGCGGTTTCCACGACCAGTCGCAATGTTTAGGTTTAGCACAATTCTAGAGGCAATGGAAACGCAGCTCCTCACTCACTCACTCACTCACTCACTCACTCACTCACTCACCGCCATGTACGGCCTGCAGCCGGCGTCCCTGGTTTTGGCGATGGAGTCGACCAGCTGACCGCTGATGCCGAAGTCGCACAGCTTGATGTTGCCGTTCCTGTCCAGGAGGATGTTGGACGGCTTTATGTCTGCAGAGGGGACGAGGGTAGGGGGGAATGAGGGAAGGGGGGGTCCAGGCATGAACAGACAGAATTCCACTGTCTGAACAATTTAGCGTTTGCGCGCTTAGCTCGTGTCTCACCTCTGTGGATTATTTTCAAGTTTTCCTTTAAGTGGTTGAGTGCCTTCACAGTCTGCAAGAGACAGAGCAGCGGGTTTCAGCCACGATGGGACGTGCACACATGTGAAACACACAGGCTGGAGATGGCGAGTGCGGCGGAGACTCACCGCTAACGTGATCTTGCCCAGGATTTCCTCAGGGATCACGGCGTCTAGCGTGCAGTATACAAACTTGTAAAACTTGTCTAAGGAGGTAGCCATGAGTTCCATGCAGATCCAGCAGTCGCCCTGGAACACACACACACACACACACAGGGGCTGATGGGTAAGAAATGTCGAGGCCGTGATGTGTATGTGAATGATGTGTGTGAAGGCCGCTACCTCTCTGAAGAGGGCGCCGTAGAACTGCACGATGTAGGGACAGTCGCTGCTCCTCACGACCACGTCCAGGTCCATCAGCAGCTGCTTCTGCTCCTTCTCATCCACGGTGGAGCGAATCCTCTGCATGGGACGGAGGTGGAACACATCTCCATTCATCATCCATGACTTTAGACTGGTCAAAGGTTTGAGATGCAAAGACTGTAACGGAAACGCAGCCAGTGGCTCTGTGTGGCACCTACACCTCCCCACAGCTAGGGGGAAATATTGTCAGGAAAGATTTTAGGGCATCTTATTTTGGAAACTGTGCATCCGGCACATCTTCACTTCCACCATCCAGACAAATCTGTCACAGCGCTTTTGTGATATGAAATTTCAAAATAAGAGTCTTTGGTTTCGGACCTTCACCGCCATGATCTGGTTGCTGGGCTTGTGCACCATCTTGTTGACGGAGCCATAGGCCCCGCGGCCGATCTCGCCCAGGTCCTTGAGGTCCTCGGCGGTGAAGTCCCAGTGCTGCTCGGCCGAGATCTTCAGCTTCCCGGACGACTCGATACTGTGCGTTCTCAGCCGCTCTCTGCCAAAGACAGAGACCGACACACCTTTCACATCCTGCTGCTGCTGCTGCTGCATTCTGGGAGACCTGAAGACACGAGCTGAGCCTCGGAGGCTGCACAAGCAGGTATACTCACATGTGCGGGTTCTGGAAAGGCGGGCCGGCCGTGTTGAGCGTGAACCTGGCCGTGGGTTTGATGGGCGGGTTGGCAAAGTTCAGCTTCAGGGCTTTACGTTTGCCTGGAGGAGGGACGACGGGAGACATTACGACGGGATCTGAACTGAACAGCGGAGGGAGGAAACTCATGAACCGCAGTGAACCAGCGATGAGGAAATGAAAAAGGCACGACAAGAGGAAGTAGGGGAGGACAACAGCCACTCAAAGTCATGCTTTCAAAGGAAACTAAAAGGGGAAACTGCTGAATGGTGGACTGGCCCTTTAAGAGACTGGCCACATGATCCATTTGGGTTCTATCTTCTTTGGAATTTCCCCACAATGAAACGTCAACAAATGTCGGACGAGGATGCGTTTCTTTTTCCAGAACGAACCAACAGGAAGCTGCGGTGGTTCGCACTGTGTCAGCTGACAGCAGGAGGGATGAGGGTTCCATCGTCAGCCGGGAACGCCTGTGACGGGTTTGCATGTTCTTCCTGTTGTCTGCGGGGGTTCTCACCAGGTACTCTGGCTCCTCCCACAGGGCAGAGTCATGCACGGCAGGCTGACTGGCGGTAAACTGTAGACCAGTACGGACATAACACCGGTGTTGTATCGCACTCCAGTTGTTTAGTTATTGTGCGACGAAAGAGGTGAACCGGAAATGACCACGCTGAAAGGACTGATATCGCCCCCTAGTGTTGGGGAGGAGGACACGTTCCAATCAATAATTTGGTTTTCTCAGCTGCATTTATACTGGAACAAGGAGAGAAGTCCGATTAGACGAGAAAAAAACAAATTTTGAACATAGCTCGATGAAGCCGTGCTTGTAAACGTAGTCTGTGAGTGTGAATGGCTGATGGCTTCCCTGCGTTGACCCTATCATGACCCTGTAACCCCCCCCCCCATCCCTTCCCAACAGCTGAGCCTGGCTCGAGCACCCCTCCCCTCCCCCAACACCCTGAGTGCATGAGTGATAGAAAATAGATGGATGGATGGATTTGTTTTCCTCCGCGATCCTGCCATTCAATGCCTGAGGGAAATCAACTTCACAGCCTGTGACTGTTCGTGCAGCAGCGTCCGTCCTGTTCCTGAGAGTGACTGTTTAACCTGCATGTTAAATTTCTACTTTGCTACGACACTCAAACCCGGACCCGTCCGTCCTACAGGCAAATGGCAGCTTGCTGTTACGAAAACCCTGGCGTGCAGAGAGAAAACAGCACCGACGACGAATAAGAGGAAAGGCTTCACCAGCGACGGACGCAGATGCGCTGGAAGGCAACTATTCCAGCAGGTGTGAGTGACTCGTCCCGACTGGTAGGTTAGCCGAACTCTAGCAGAAATAAAACCCCTACAGGAGATGCAGCGGTGCCAAACTACGAAAAAGGTTAAGGGTCACAAGAAGAGAAAAAAAATAGAAAAAAAAGACAGGATTTTTTTTTTTTTGCAAATTGAGAATAAAGTCGAAATTTTGTGATTCAAATTGAAATTTTGCAATCAATGTCAATGTCAACATGCATAAAATTTATTCACGAACTTTCGTCCTTTTTTTTTTTTTTACATTGGCTTTTTTCATGAAATTTGGACTTCATCCACGGAATTTCCACTTAAAATTCGAAATGAAAATTGAAATAAAAATCTCCTTACAAATATATAAATATTTTTGTCTCTTCTTGTGGTCCTAATCCTCCTCCGTACCAAACAGTGGAGCTTCCTCCTCTCTGACGGTTAGAATCCCATTCAAGGAAAGTTTGCAAAAAAACTCAAGCGAGAAACTCAAATTAGTCCATGAGGACAGACAAGTGTGAGTCATATTAAAGGTCCCATATACTGCACATTTTCAGATCAAGTAAAGGATGGAATTTTCTTATTTCTAGAGAGCCATTTCTGGGGAAAGTCAGATAATATGAGACCTTCAAAAAAAAAATACAACCCCAGAGAGGCACTGGCCAGTGTGAGGAGCATCAGAAGACGTGGATTAGTTAAGAGCGGCGGGACAAGACTTCCTTCAGACCAGACCGTCAGGCGGAAACAAACAAGGAGGTGTGTCTTACTTGGGGGCGCTCCTGACAGGTTTATCTGAAAGCCTAGAGGTGAGAAGACAGCCTTATTTACTTCCTTCATACTTCACCGCGCTGCTTGCCAGCTCGTCACTCACAGAGTCCCGAGGACAGAACAGAACGTGCTGCTGCCCGACACACAGACAGGAATGCTGCGCAGATAATCCTGCAGATAGAAGGCGGTCTGCCCGGCATGCACACATACACACACATGCACACACACACACACATAGACCCGGCGAGCAACACCAACAGGGTGGAAGTCGGAAAAGAAGTGAGCTGCAGGAGAACAGGAAATGGAGCAGGTGATGTTCATGAGTTGTAGTCGTGACAGTTTAATAAGTTTCCTCGTGCGAGCTCACCGTGACGTCAGCATGGCGTCAGGAGACAACGATCATTAGGGGGGAGGGGGGGGGCAGCGTTTAGGGCGAAAGGTGAAACAGTCAGAGCAAAAGGGGTTTAGGGTCAAAGGTCAGAGACTGAAACATCAATGCATTTGCAAAAGCTGTGATTATTATTAGACATTAAGCAGGCAGAGCACTTAGGACAGGTTTCTGCTGGAGGTTTCCACACACTAGAATTCTCAGAGTTCAACTTTTATATTTACGTGTTTCTCTGGTGCTGAAGACATAAAGCCAGCATGCGCATTAGATGACACTTTAATCATCATGCGAGAAATCAAACACCACGATGTTATCGTCAATCTGGACTTTTAAACTGTCCAGCATTAGGAACAACGGTCGCAAAATCAGTGATTATCAAGCGAGTGAGCGAGCACATTTGTGAATAAATGCCTTGTGCTGCTCCGTCAGGGTGAGATGAGGGTGTGTGTTCACCTGTTTCGCTCTGACACCGCCAGCAGGTGTTGGACTCTGCAAGGACAGAAGGAAAAAAATTGTGTGAGTCGGAGACAGGATGAACATTCAGACCAACACCAGGCCCAGATACATACAATCTGTGCACGATGGAGAGCAACCAAATCACAGTCAACATCACACTGATTTATTTTTGCTATATCTTCCGCAATCAAATACGGGCTGGCTGAACAACCATTCACCCGACTCCTGAATTAAACGGGTGTAATTTGAAATGTGGCATATTTATTATATCATAACAAGGAAGGGCAGGAAAACTAAGAAAATGCGAATAAGGACCGGGGTCTGATTTCACAATGTAAACAGTCGCCGTGGGTGAAAATCGATGTTTTTAAAGGACGAGTACATCAACAATGGGGTTTGAACCATTTAATAAAACAAAAAAAAAAAAAAAAAAAAACACAGAGGGACAATTAATTTACATGAGCAATAAATGTATTTGACAATTGCCAAATCCTTGAATGGAGCTTGGTGGCGGGGATGATCCAAAAAAAAAAAAAAAAAAAAAAATCAAATCTGACGTTTAACACGACATTGTATGAACACGCCTTACTTCCCGGCCAATACACGAATAATTTCCACTCGTGATTACTGGTGAATAACGGTGTTTTCGCCTGGCGCCGGTGGATGCCAGCGGGGATCGCTTTTCTCCCCGTCCGGGGACTGGTAGCCTCCCACGGCTAGCCGCGGCTAACGTTCACCTTCACTGCAGCAGAATGTGAGCTGGCGGCTCTCCCTCCCTCTGTGACCCCGCCGCACTCACCCTGCATGCCGCCGCTCAGCGTGGTGGTGCTGATGTGGTGCTGGGACTGCTGCTGCTGTTGGTGGTGGTGGTTGGCGGAGGAGCCGTTGTTGTGGCTGCTCGGGTTGTTGGGACCGGGAGTCGCCATTGTTGAGTGTTTGAATTCCATCAGCGGCGCCGGGCTGCAATGCAGATACGGCGGTGGTGGTGTTGGAGGGGGGGGGGAGCAACTTCAGCCTTTCCTTCCCAACACAGCTAGCCGCAGCGCACAACTGGCAACCCCGGGCCGCAAAACCAAACGTACGTGGGTGCTCGAAAGGCTTTTAAGAAGGACGCAGGCTCGCTGGGAATCGTGGGGGGGAAAAAAGAAACGCTGCTTAGTTCGGGGCTGCGCTGAGCGACACCTGGCTGCTCAGGGTAACAAAACAAACACCCAGCTAGGCTAGGCTAAGATAGGCTAGGCTAAGCGAGCTGGGCTAGCAGCTTTACGACCCGCAATCAGCTGACCAAGTGACACTGACATGTCAACACCCACAGATTGACACGGCGTCCCGAGCGGACGCTGACGACGACGACGACGCCGGATGTTGTGCTGTTTTACCTTCAAAATAAAACAGAACGTTGTCGCAAACGTGTGAAACCACTTAGTTCATGGAAACTGGTAGGGATTCATTTGTCAGTCGTGTATGGTGATGTGTTAATTTAAAAGAGGAAAATGTGAAAATAAATTAAAGACAAAACCATCTTTTCTCTTTTGTGTCTCCTAACGTTGTTAAAAGAAAGTGGTCAAATTTGCAAATTTGTTTATCTCAATAAAAAAAAGTTATTTTATACTAGTAATTCAAAAAAACAAAAATGTATTTAAAAAAAACACGACACCACTGATTTAGACAACAATGGTTAAACGTTTACTTTTGAACGATTAAAATTGCTTTAGTTTTGTAAACGATTTTGGGAAGTGAGTGTCCCTCCTTACCGCTACCTTGGTGTTGCTGCATTTTCCGGACGTGCGTTTGTTTTATTTGACAGGGCAGACCGGCTACCACTGTGATTTAATCCGATACTATGAGGGGGGGGATCTGAACAAAAAATTGTTTTTAATATACGCTTTAAATCTTAGCGGGTATAAAAACTTTCACAAAATGATTGCCCACTTGCTCCTGTCAAACTAGAGAGAGAGGTGTATACAGAAAGCCTGGCTTCCCGTTAAATCAGGCCAAAGGGCGCCTCGCTTACAACACCGTCACGTCCCGCGTAGCCGGGCGGGTTACTGAAACCTTTGGATCGAGAGAAATGGTGGCGGGAGGTGGCAAAGCCAAAAGCATACGGCCGTGGCTCGGCGTCCTCTGGCGGGGCTGCAATGTGCTCATGTCGGTGTTCTTCGCCCTCTCCACCTACGTCCAGGTTGGGTTCGTTCCTTTGTCTCCACCGCATCCCTTTAAAAAAAATTAAAAAAATAAAATCATTGACCGAGTCATGTGATCTCTGCAGATCAATGATCCTGATTCGGGTCTGTGGATGGTGAGTGAACACATCTCATAGGTGGTTCTGTTCGTGCGTATCCTCGTTTTCTTCAACGTGCACCTGGTCTGCAGGTCGGTTACGGTGTCCCCGCAGTCCTGTGCGCCGGCATTGGCCTGAACCCGCAGGTGACAGGTAGGCACTCGTGGTATAGTGACACCTGGACTTCACTTCATTCACTTCATGACATTAATCAAAGGCAAACTACTTAGTCTTCCTACCACTTTCCAAGTTTGTTTTCGACACTTTCTCAAGGTTTTGAGGAACCGCCAGCGCCACCAAGCGGTTTTACAGCGTCAGCACAGTCGAGCAGAAACACCTTTGACCTGCCTGCATGTGTTTTGGCCCCCTTTGTTGCAGAGACGTTGCCCTGGAGGCGTGTTGCTGACCTGCATGTGATGATCTCCGGCGCCTTCATTGCCATGCTGGGATGCAGCATCGACAGAGAGCGGCTGGCTGAGATCTTCCACCAGGAAGAGGGCAGGTCAGACCATAAAATTGTTCACTCATATTTGCGTTAATGAGACTGGACTAAAGCAGAAGTAATCCAAGTAATTATTGTCTCCGTCACAGGGAATTCTTCGGTCTGTTGTTGACAGCTTTTTGGCTCCTGCTGAGTCGCCACTCTGGAAGGTAAATTAGAATCCGTATGTATCCAACACACTCCCGTTCTTCTATTTCTGTTTTTATTTATTTTCTTTTTCTCTCTCAGGGCCCCAGTTGGAAAACTGAGAGTCTCAGCAGCTGTTGCCATCACGGTGTTTCCCTTTGTTGCTTGGCTTTACTTCCATTTCAACGAGGAGCTGAGATTGAGCTGGCCATCGCACTGTAAAACAGCCATTTAAACCCAAAACTGCCTCATTTCTACTGATTAAACTTAATCTGATTGCAATGTAAAATTCCACCACTACAGTGGGAATTTGAGAATTGCGCTGGGTGAGACATATTCAAGTATTATCTGCACTATCTTATGTAATTAGTTGATGAAATGTTTATTTTGTGTCAAGACTGATTCAACTTGTATTGTATTTTTCTAATAATAACTTGATAGAATTCTTGTTTAAATAATTAAAGGGGGGAAAAAATCAAGTATATCAGAGTCTTCCTCATCTTTTTTTAGTGCAGATACGTTTTCAGCCACGAGGGGCCGCCAGAAAAACGCAAGGGCTGAGAAAACCATCGAAAAAGAGGTAATTTCCGGTGTGTAGTAACGGCCCCTCGCGTGCTGATCTGGGAGCAGATTCCCCAATAACTGCCATGGTAACTGCTGTCCGGCGGAAGTTCCCTGAACTGACCCCAACACAGCAGCCCCGCCTCTGCGGTCTACCCCTGCACTTCTGACGTCACAGAAGCGGCGCCGCTTGCTTCCGTGTTCCGGTCGCGGCACGACTGTCAAGGTTCCCGACATGGCCATGACTCTCGTATTTCACGCTCGGAGTTGCCGGTTGTTTCACTGTCACGTCGGGTTGGTGCAGCGATGTTGTCTGAGCACAGCTGTCCGACGGACGGGCGATGTCTCGGGCAGAGAAACGGCAACACACCGGCTCTACAGGTCCCTGGTAGGTGGCAGCTAACCGGTGCGTGCACTACAAAACCCCTTATGAAATCTGCCAATTTAACGTGCATCCATACTAATGCGTCTTAACCTATATATATATATTTAAAAAAAAAAAAAAATGTTACTGTTAAAATTGTTTTCAATAGTTTGGTATTGAGGGGGAAACCTTCAATGACCCCGGCACGGTCGCCTTGAACACGCACAATTTTGTAACGTGTTTTCGTTTGGTTCCTGGATAT
Source organism: Nelusetta ayraudi (assembly GCF_046127955.1). Lineage (NCBI taxonomy): Eukaryota > Metazoa > Chordata > Actinopteri > Tetraodontiformes > Monacanthidae > Nelusetta > Nelusetta ayraudi. The sequence continues at coordinate 262,287 of NW_027466244.1, forward strand.
TGAGCATTGATAGCCAGAAGATGGCGCTACATTCACGGTTTCCGTTTCCACCCGTTCACAGGTGACTCCGAGCCCGTGGTCCAGCAGCACAACAAGCCGGCGGTTGTGTCAACACTTCAGAGCGTTTTCCTCCATCCCGCCACCGCCTTCTGGAGGTAAAAACCGGAAGTCCGGGGTGAGTGGACGGAGTTCATCCCTAAAGTGGAATTTAAATTTTATCAATGTAATATCCACTTTAATTAATGCATAACTGGAGTAAATGAATAGCCTAGTATAGTACAGTAGGTGTAACTTTAGCCAACTGGCCTGTTTTATTGTTGACATTTCTCTGTTGTTTCCTCCCTCACACTGGCTGCTCTTTAAAAGCCTGTGACGTGGAAATCTTTGGTGATAACGTTTGGAATCGGTGGCTCTCTGCTTGCAGCCATGAAGTACTTCAAGAAGGAAAAGGAAGAATGTGAGTATTGTTGTGGCACAAAAGTTCCTAAAAAGTTGACCAAAAATGTCATGATTTATGGGTTGTTTTTTTTTTCTTAGGCTGCCCCCGGTGGCTGGTTGCAGTACAGTTTTTAAATCCCAGATTGAAATTGCAACCTTGATGTTTGTAAAATGCAAAGAAGATGCTAGTCTATGTCTCAAACGATGTCAAAGAGAAGTGAAACACTGACGTGGATCCGCTGACCTTTCTTCTCCGCAGTGATCGAAAAGGAACGGACCCGATCGATCGGCCGGCCGGCACTGGGCGGTCCATTTTCACTGGTCGACCACAACAACAAGCCGACCAAGAGCGAAGACTTCCTGGGCCAGTGGGTGCTCCTCTACTTCGGCTTCACCCACTGCCCCGACATCTGCCCCGACGAGCTGGAAAAGATGATCGAAGTGGTGGATGAAATAGGTAGCGACGAGCTGGCGACGGTCAAAACTGGCTCGCGGGCTTTCACTCAGAGGTTGCTTCAGTTCTTCTTGTGCTTGTGTTCTTCAGATAAAATAAAGGCCCTTCCCAACCTGACGCCCGTCCTCATCACCATCGACCCGGAGAGGGACACTGCTGAGGCCATGGCTGCGTACGTCAAAGGTAAAAAAAAAAAAAAAAAAAACGCCTTGTGATTTGATATTGCGTTTATATTCGAAAAGTACAAACTGTGCTTTTTTTTTATTTTTATCTTTCCATGCGTTCACCATTACTTTTTAATAATTGTTTGTTTTGATTCGGCAGAGTTTTCCCCCAAGTTGATCGGCCTGACGGGAACGACGGCTCAGGTCGAGGACGTTTCCAGAGCCTACAGAGTTTATTACAGTCAGGGGCCAAAAGATGAAGACAACGACTACATTGTGAGTGTTGACCTCGTTTGTCTCGTCGTCGTTGTCGTGACAGCGCAGTGCACTGAACTCTGCTTCTCACCGCCTCCAGGTGGACCACACCATCATCATGTACCTGGTGGGACCTGACGGAGAATTTGTGGACTATTATGGACAGAACAAGAGAAATGTGGAAATCAGCAACTCCATCGCAGCTCACATGAGAAAGTACAGGCCATCGAATTGAAGCTGGAGTCTTGTCCTCCAGTTGCTGTATGCACTCCTGCAAAAAGTTGGAATGCAGTCGAGACGTTAGAATTCATCAAGAGTCTTATGCTGCTGGCTGCAGTTTTCGGTTCTGTCTGCAAAGTAAAGGACGAGGAACTGTCCAAAGATAAAAATGTAAATAAATGTTGGTTTTGTGATTGAAATCCATAATATCTCTCTGGCTGACACTGAAAACTGAACATTATTTGATATTCTTTTCACTGCCTGCTGGTTCTTTTGAGCTTTTGTAACTGACATAATGCAAAAAAACAAAAAAAAAGAAAATAGACAAGGAGCCCAACTCATTGCAATAATATTCCAAATAATCTGGGCAGCCAGTCCTCAGTGATTGCAAATAATTTAGAATTTTATTGACACCATTTTATTTTATTTTTTTAATTGTTTTGTCCACTATGCATTTCCTATTTTGATACAACTCCCAAACACGTTCTAGACATAAGAAGTTTATATTATTTCCTCTGTAATTTACTCCGATTGGATTTTTGAGTGAAACTCTTGTTTGAATACGACTCCTTTTGTTGCGGAACATCAACTGTCCTGACGACAAAGTTCTTTTCACAGCTGCCTCTGCAGTGCTTGACCCGATGCGACGAGAGCTCGAGTTTCAGGCAGCCTTAATACTTCTGCTAAATGTGGTTCTGAGCGGCGGTCGCCACTTGTTGTGTCGTGCAGCCTCCAGTGTGACCCCCAGCCGAGGGTGTCTTGTGTTAACTCGACAGCAAAATAGACAAACCAGACAACTTTCTTCAAGGTGGCAGCTCTGACTGACACTCTCGGCAAGGTGGTGATACACGTCTGAGGCATAACCGGCCTGGTTTCAGTGTAAACGGAACTGGAGACACATCCAAAGTTCTCATTTCCTGGTAAAAGAGTTGCTGGTGTCCTACCAGGATGGATTCTTGGCTCAAAAATGTCTGTCTGATATATAATAAATGAATGTTCCTGCAATTATATGTGAACACTATTTTTTAATTTGTACTATGAAATCAGAATGAAATGACTCATATGGGGAGTGCATCACTAATATGGATTACTAAAGCTCATACATTACTAATTCATTCTCCATTCCAGTCAGTGGTTTAAGAGTCAGGTTAAAACTGAAATGCACAGCTGACTTAACTGGATCTCGCCAGTCTAAAAAAAATAAAAGAAAAAATGCATTTAATAAGTTAAAGCGTTTAATTTTCTCATGACTATTTCCAAGTAAAGTTCAAAGACACTGTACTGGCACCTGTCTGAAGAGGAATCCAGCTAATCCGGGCAAGGAGCCTTGGAGGTGAATTAGCTTACAGAATCCTTTGGTCCAGGATGAACACGAAGGTCGTGACGCCTCATGGAGATGTTGAGGGTACATTGAGTTTTTACCTGTGAACACATTCTGCATGCAAGGCTCCATCCCACCTCAAAACACGTTGCGCTCATCACTCGACGGCCAGCTTTGTACAGTTGAGACAAAAGTCTCGAATGCGCAACAGGAAATCGTTTAGACACAAAGCCGCCAGTGACAAGCGAGTATGCGTGTAAAAATAGTGCTGGAGGATCATCACCTGCTGCCACTGATGTCTCCCCATTACCACCGGGACAATCCTGCCCTTGTGCTGACAAGTGGAGATGGGATTGATAATGTGACTTCGGTGACATTTGGAAAAAGGTGACATTACCAATTTGGAGCGTCCGCATTGGCCTCGGCCACCCCGTTGGTCTTGATAAAAGGAGCCTCGATGTCCACACTCAGTCAGTTGAACCGTCCACCGATCTGTTCACACTGTCGAACTTCCTTCGCTTTGTTCCTCAGCCTGTGAAGAAGCATCTCTGATCCCAGTCTACTTGGGGCAGTGAAAACCTGGTAAGTACAAAGCAAAACAAGCAAGATTTCTTATCGCAAATTTTCAAAATTTAAAAAAAATTCAAAATTCAAAATGACTTACCGAACGCTCAGGTCCCACCATGAGCAGCGATGCTGAGATGGCCCAGTTTGGGCCGGCAGCCGTCTTCCTGCGTAAACCGGAAAAAGAGCGTGTGGAGGCTCAGAACCGGCCCTTTGATGCCAGAACGGCCTGTTTTGTGCCTGATGCCAAGGAGTTGTACATCAAAGGCGTCATCCAGAGTAAAGAGGGCAGCCAAGTCACCGTCAAGACCCTGGCAGATGAGGTAAGGCACCCTCACCTCCAGATCTCAAAGCCATAGTTTGTCTAGTCTGTCAAAACACAACACAGGTTGACTTTTCCACCTTCTGCGTAGACTGTAACAGTCAAAGACGAGGACTGTCTGTCCATGAACCCCCCAAAATATGACAAGATTGAGGATATGGCCATGATGACCCACCTCAACGAGCCCTCCGTGCTGTTCAACCTCAAAGAGCGTTACGCAGCGTGGATGATCTATGTGAGTAGCCAGTGGGACTTTCTTCCCCCCATTTGTTGGAGGTGATTGCAGCTCACATTTTCTTCCTCTGGTCCACAGACGTACTCCGGCCTCTTCTGTGTCACCGTCAACCCTTACAAGTGGCTGCCGGTGTACGACCCGAAGGTCGTGGCAGCCTACAGAGGCAAGAAACGCATGGAGGCACCGCCCCACATCTTCTCTGTCTCTGACAACGCCTATCAGAACATGCTCACAGGTGAGATCTGAGATTGACAAAGAGATGGGTTTCTTTTTAAAAACTGTCTTGATGTATCAATCAAGTGTAAGAGTGTGTTTTGTTATAAACAGATCGTGAGAACCAGTCCGTCCTGATTACGTGAGTGATACGTTGGTTTTTTTTATAAAATAAGTATTGTATTAGTGACACATAGTGTAAAATTAAAGTCATGAATCTCCTGTTTTGTTGAAGTGGAGAATCTGGTGCAGGAAAGACTGTCAACACCAAGCGAGTCATCCAGTACTTTGCGACAATCGCAGTGTCTGGTGGCGACAAGAAAGAACACGCGTCGGGCAAAATGCAGGTAGTACCTCCATAACATGTTGGTCCAAAAGACAAACATAGGCAACCTAGGCAGTGATCAAGCTAGCTGCATTTTTCCAGGGAACGCTGGAAGATCAAATCATCTCAGCCAACCCTCTGCTGGAGGCTTTTGGAAACGCCAAGACTGTGAGGAATGACAACTCCTCACGATTTGTAAGTACAAATGGTCTGGGTTTGAACCGCCAGTCAAATAATATCTGGGCAAACCTCTCAGGTGAATGTCGTCACATCGTGTCCTGCCGTAAGCCGTCAGTCTATTGACTGAAGACTTTGTTTTACAGGGAAAATTCATCAGGATTCACTTTGGAACCACAGGAAAACTGTCTTCCGCTGATATTGAAACCTGTAAGCTGAGAGACCTTCCACATCGCTCGTGTCCATCGCTCACATATAAACCCTCTTCTCGCGTGTCACATAATCCAATGTAGATTTGCTGGAGAAGTCACGGGTGACCTTCCAGCTGTCTGAAGAGAGGAGCTACCACATCTTCTACCAGATCCAGACTGGCCACAAGCCAGAACTGATCGGTACGCTCAGAAGCTTTTTCAGTCTTCCACACTCATCAGCCGTTAGTAAAAACTGCCAGTAAACATGCGTCTACCCTCCAGAGATGCTCCTCATCACAACCAACCCGTATGACTTCCCCATGATAAGTCATGGGCAGATTTCCGTGGCCAGCATCGATGACAAAGAGGAGCTGTTGGCCACTGACGTGAGTGCTCAACTGCCCGATCCACCCCATCATACCCTGTGCTTTTTAGTTGACAAAAACTGCACCATTGACAGATGGCGACGGACGTCCTGGGCTTCACCTATGAGGAGAAGATGTCCATCTACAAGTTGACGGGTGCTGTGATGCACTATGGGAACATGAAGTTCAAGCAGAAGCAGAGGGAAGAGCAGGCGGAGCCCGACGGCACCGAGGGTAACACCACTTGCCGAGATTGTTTGGTATCGATGAGGAACAATGTTCAACAAAATGTTTTGTTTTAATGTCTCAGTGGCGGACAAAGTCGCCTTCCTCATGTGTCTGAACTCGGCCGATCTGCTGAAAGGTCTCTGCTACCCTCGAGTCAAAGTGGGCAATGAGTACGTGACCAAGGGCCAAACCGTCCCCCAGGTATTGTCTGCTGGAGTGGACTGGTGACAGTCTAGTGCACAATCTGGGTATTATTATTTTCTTTTTTTTTTAACCCTCGACAGCTTTATTTACAATCCTTAATCAGGTCGCCAATGCAGTTGGTGCTCTGGCCAAGTCTGTGTACGAGAAGATGTTCCTCTGGATGGTCATCAGAATAAACGAGATGCTGGACACTAAGCAGCCACGTCAGTTCTTCATCGGAGTGTTGGACATCGCTGGGTTTGAAATATTTGACGTATGTTTCGATGATTATTCGAGATTATTCTTTAATCACCCAGCCACCTCGTCACTCATAAACCGGTTGTCCGATTTGCCGACACAGTTCAACAGCATGGAGCAACTCTGCATCAACTTCACCAACGAGAAGCTGCAACAGTTTTTCAACCACCACATGTTTGTCCTGGAGCAAGAGGAGTACAAGAAGGAGGGGATAGACTGGGAGTTCATCGACTTTGGTATGGACCTGGCTGCCTGCATCGAGCTCATTGAAAAGGCGAGTTCACCTCCTGCATGTCGCTCGACTTTTCACACCACCTCGGGCAGCATTTCAATTGTAAAGTCTGTGATGTGCTCTGCAGCCGATGGGAATCTTTTCCATCCTGGAGGAGGAGTGCATGTTCCCCAAGGCCTCGGACACTTCCTTCAAGAATAAACTCTACGACCAGCATCTAGGAAAAAATAATGCTTTCCAAAAGCCCAAAGTGGTCAAAGGTAAGCCGGAGGCTCACTTCAGCCTGGTGCACTACGCTGGTACGGTGGACTACAACATCACCGGCTGGCTGGAGAAGAACAAGGACCCTTTAAATGAGTCTGTGGTGCAACTGTACCAGAAGTCATCCATGAAGCTGTTGGCCTTCTTGTACGCTTCATTTTCCGGAGCCGAAGCAGGTATGAGCGCTGGGGGAAAAAAATTGGGATCAAGAAAAAAAATTTCCGCCTGCTACTGGGTTACTGCTGAAGGCTTCTGTTATGTTCTGCAGAAGCAGGTGGCGACGGCAAAAGTGCCAAAAAAGCAGCAAAAAAGAAGGGCGGCTCGTTTCAGACAGTGTCTGCCGTTTTCAGGGTTCGTACCATGACGGCCTCTCCAAGGAGCAAAATCCACTCAGTCCTTTCAGTGAACTACAATGACACATGATCTTCTGCAGGAGAATCTTGGGAAACTAATGACCAACTTGAGGAGCACTCACCCTCATTTTGTGCGCTGTCTCATTCCAAATGAGATCAAAAAGCCAGGTATGACAGTTTTGTTTTTTGGTGGGAGGGCTGCACAAGGTTTTGGTTGACCGAGACTTGATTGTGACTATCCTGCAGGTGTGATGGACAATCACCTGGTCATCCATCAGCTGCGCTGTAATGGCGTGCTGGAGGGCATCAGGATCTGTCGAAAGGGATTCCCCAGCAGGATTCTCTATGCCGACTTCAAGCAAAGGTCAGACATGGATCCTTTACAAAGAACAACTCAGTTGTTGGACTGGAGTCTGGTGACGTGATTGTCTTCCGTTTCCTGATGTGAGCAGGTACAGAATCTTAAATGCCAGTGCCATCCCTGAGGGACAATTCATCGATGGAAAGAAGGCTTCTGAGAAGCTTCTTGGCTCCATCGACGTCGACCACACGCAGTACCGATTTGGTTCAACAAAGGTGAGTGCACTGCTGCCTTGTGCCTTGAAGTCTTTTTGGTGCTGATTCCTGCTAAAAATGAAACGATTCCACTGACTGCATGACATCTTCTAGGTCTTCTTCAAAGCAGGACTGCTCGGCACACTTGAGGAGTTAAGAGATGAAAAACTAGTATCTCTGGTCACGCAGACCCAGGCTCTGTGTCGCGGTTACCTCATGAGGAAAGAATTCTCCAACTTAATTGCGCAAAAGTAAGTGAAAGATTGTTGCAGTGGCAGAAACCAAAACCAGAAGTGCCGGGGTGCAAAACTGTTGCTCGGTGCTTTCAGGGACTGCGTCTGGATCCTGCAGTACAACTTACGCTCCTTCATGAATGTAAAGCACTGGCCGTGGATGAAGCTCTTCTTCAAGATAAAGCCCCTGCTGAAGAGTGCCGAGACGGAGAAAGAGATGGCAACCATGAAGGAGGATTTCATCAAGTGCAAGGACGACCTGGCAAAGTCAGACTCCAAGAGGAAGGAGCTTGAGGAGAAGATGGTCTCATTACTGCAGGAGAAAAACAACCTTCTTCTGCAAGTGCAAGCTGTGAGTGCTGCAGCAAATAAATTCACGTCTCGGTCGAAACCGCCAGCAAACTAGCAGGTGTTTACCTGCTGTCCATTTCTTTTTCCAGGACTCAGAAAATCTGTGTGATGCGGAGGAGAGATGTGAGGGCCTGATTAAGAGCAAAATCCAGCTGGAGGCCAAACTCAAAGAGGTGACCGAGAGGCTGGAGGATGAGGAGGAAGTGACCGCCGAGTTGACCACCAAGAAGCGTAAACTCGAGGATGAATGTTCCGAGCTGAAAAAGGACATCGACGACCTGGAGATGACCCTGGCCAAAGTGGAGAAGGAGAAACACGCCACAGAGAACAAGGTCTCAGTCGAGCAGCAGCAAGTTGGTGGCCGCTGCTGGGGCTTTGCGCTGAGAGTGCTGTGACTTTGTGGTTGCAGGTTAAAAACCTGATGGAGGAGATCGCCGGCCAGGACGAGAGCATCAGCAAGCTGACAAAGGAGAAGAGAGCTCTCCAGGAGGCTCACCAGCAGGCACTGGATGACCTCCAGGTCGAGGAGGACAAGGTCAACTCACTGACCAAAGCCAAGTCCAAGCTGGAACAGCAAGTGGACGATGTGAGTGGATGTGGGCAGCAAGTCTGTTATTCTGTGGCCTTACAACTGAAGGTAATATTCTCTGATTTTGTGCCAAGCTTGAAGGTTCTTTGGAGCAAGAAAAGAAGATCCGCATGGACTTGGAGAGAGCGAAGAGGAAGCTGGAGGGAGACCTGAAACTCACTCAGGAATCTCTGATGGACCTGGAGAACGACAAGCAGCAATCTGAGGAGAAGATCAAGAAGTGAGCCGAGGCCGCAGCTGAAAGACAACAGCTCGTGAGCAGAAATAAACCTGAGCTGACGCCACGTCTTCTTCTTCTGCCCTCAGGAAAGAGTTTGAAAACAACCAGCTGATCAGCAAAATAGCAGACGAGCAATCCATTAACAACCAGTTCCAGAAGAAGATGAAGGAGCTCCATGTAATGAAAGCTACGGTCTACAACATTCACAACATTCTGGCTGTCAAGTGAAAGTTTCTCGCATGAAGACCTACTGATTGTTTTCAGGCTCGCATCGAGGAGCTGGAGGAAGAGGTCGAGGCCGAGCGAGCCGTCCGCGCCAAGATTGAGAAGCAGCGCTCGGACCTCTCCAGGGAGATCGAGGAGATCAGCGAGAGGTTGGAGGAGGCCGGAGGGGCCACAACCGCCCAGGTGGAGATGAACAAGAAGCGCGAAGCCGAGTTCCTCAAGCTGCGCCGCGAGCTGGAGGAGTCGACGCTGCAGCACGAGGCCACGGCGGCGGCGCTGCGCAAGAAGCAGGCGGACAGCATGGCAGAGCTGGGTGAGCAGATCGACAACCTGCAGAGGATCAAACAGAAGCTGGAGAAGGAGAAGAGCGAGCTGAAGATGGAGATCGACGACCTGGCCGTCAACATGGAGACGGTGGCCAAGGCCAAGGTGAGGGAGGTGGAGCCAGGGTGGAGGAGGTGGGAGGAGCCAACCTGAGCTAATGGTCCACGCCTGCAGGTCAACATGGAGAAAAGCTGCCGCTCACTGGAGGACCAACTGATGGAGCTCAAGGCCAAGCATGAGGAGGACACGCGGCAGGTCACCGACCTCACCAACCAGCGGGCTCGGTTCCAGACAGAAAACGGTGAGCATCTCCATCCCATTCTTAGCCCATCTGTCCTCCACACGGTGACCTGAATTTTTTTTTTTCTCGGCAGTCGAGTTCGCCAGACAGATGGAAGAGCGAGAGAGTCTCATTTCCCAGCTGACCAGAGGGAAACAGGGATTCACCACCCAGATCGACGAGCTGAAGCGGCTGATCGAGGAGGAAACAAAGGTTTGCGAGAAATAACATTCATGTTTTCTATCGGGTTGAATTGAAAAAAGGTGACGAGTGAAGGAAAACGGGGATGAGCCTCCGAACCTGAAGCTGGCAGTTCTTCTCCCAAGGCCAAGAACGCCCTGGCTCACAGTCTGCAGTCCGCCCGGCACGACTGCGACCTCATCCGCGAGCAGTTTGAGGAGGAGCAGGAGGCCAAAGCAGAGCTTCAGCGCAACCTGTCCAAGGCCAACAGTGAAGTGGCACTGTGGAGGAACAAATATGAGACGGACGCCATCCAGCGCACCGAGGAGCTGGAGGAAGCAAAGTAATCAAGCCGAGATTAGAGCAAAAAAAAAAAAATAGACCAAATCTGGCTGAATGTGCCGTCTATCGCACCCTACAGGAAGAAGCTGGCACAGCGCCTGCAGGAGGCTGAGGAGCAGATCGAAGCTGTGAACTCCAAGTGCGCCTCCCTGGAGAAGACCAAGCAGAGGCTTCAGAATGAGATGGAAGATCTCATGGTGGACGTAGAGAGGTCCAACAGCCTGGCGGCAACTCTGGACAAGAAGCAGAGGAACTTTGACAAGGTAATTCATGACAGCATGCAGTCTCCCCGTTTTCTTTTCCAACAGCTCAAAACTTCTCCGTCTGCAGATTTTGACCGAGTGGAAGCAGAAGTGCGAGGAGTCTCAGGCAGAGCTCGAAAGTGCCCAAAAGGAATCTCGCTCTCTGAACACAGAACTGTTCAAACTGAAGAACTCGTATGAAGAGGCCCTCGATCACTTGGAGACGATGAAACGGGAAAACAAAAACCTGCAACGTGAGTAGGGGTGAAGCTGAACAACCTGATTTTGAGAGCTCGGTGCTCATCAATCACTCTGTGGCGTTGCAGAGGAGATCTCAGACCTGACGGACCAGCTTGGGGAAAGCGGGAAGACCATTCACGAGCTGGAGAAATTCAAGAAGCAGGTGGAGACGGAAAAGTACGAGATGCAGACGTCACTGGAGGAAGCAGAGGTGCGAAATACCGCAAAATATGAGCAATGAGTGGAGAGAAAAAAAACACGGTGAAAGACGGTGAAACTGTTTTCAGGCCTCCCTGGAACAAGAGGAGTCCAAGATCCTGAGAGTGCAGATGGAGCTAAACCAGGTGAAGGCGGAGGTAGACAGGAAAGTGGCTGAGAAAGATGAGGAGATAGACCAGCTGAAAAGGAACAACCAGAGGGTAATGGAGTCCATGCAGGCCACTCTGGACGCCGAGGTCCGCAGCAGGAACGACGCCCTGAGGGTGAAGAAGAAGATGGAGGGAGACCTTAACGAGATGGAGATTCAGCTGAGCCATGCAAACCGGCAGGCGGCCGAGGCCCAGAAACAGCTGAGGAACCTGCAGGTCCAGCTGAAGGTGCAGTGACGACAAAGACGACCACCACCAAACTGAATGTGTTTTCATCTTGACAACAGTTGGGAAGATGCTTAAACTGGTTGATTTCAGGAGTCCCAGATCCACCTGGACGACTCACTGAGAGGCCAGGACGACACCAAGGAGCACGTGACCATGATGGAGCGGAGGACTGGGCTGCTGCAGGCCGAGGTGGAGGAGCTGCGGGCGGCGGTGGAGCAAACCGAGCGCAGCCGCAAGACCGCAGAGCAGGAACTGGTGGACACCAGTGAGCGTGCGGGTCTCCTGCACTCCCAGGTCTGCTGCTGCTACAAAATAAGTTCTCAGATGTGCTGGTTAAACCTTCAGGATCAACATGTCCAATATTTCTTATCTCTGGCAGAACACCAGTCTGCTTAACACCAAGAAGAAGCTGGAGACGGATGTGACCCAGCTCCATACCGAGATAGAAGAAGCTGTCCAAGAAGCCAGAAACGCTGAGGAGAAGGCCAAGAAAGCCATCACTGACGTAGGGCTGCTGCTCCACAGGTAGCTCTCCAGTCAGGAACCAGGGAAGAACCTCACCGCTCCTGCTCTCTGTCTCCGTCCAGGCTGCCATGATGGCCGAGGAGCTGAGGAAGGAGCAGGACACCAGCGCTCACCTGGAGCGCATGAAGAAAAACCTGGAGGTGACGGTGAAGGACCTGCAGCACCGCCTGGACGAGGCGGAGAACCTGGCCATGAAGGGCGGCAAGAAACAGCTGCAGAAGCTGGAGACTAGGGTGAGTCTAGAGTCCTCGAGGACACTCTCGAGACCAGGCTGAGGTGACGGGAGTTGTTCTGACCCCTGTGGAACCACCAGGTCCGGGAGCTGGAGAACGAGCTGGAGGGGGAGCAGAAACGTTCCACCGAAGCCATCAAGGGAGTCCGGAAATACGAGCGGAAGCTGAAAGAGCTGAGCTACCAGGTGCAAAGGCGCACACAGCCAAACTCCCGGCTGCATGCTTCTCAGAGAATAACCACAGCGCCTCGCCTCTGCTGCCTCTTTCAGTCCGAGGAGGACAAGAAGAACAACGTCCGGCTGCAGGACCTGGTGGACAAGCTGCAGAACAAGATGAAGGCCTACAAGAGACAAGCGGAGGAGGCTGTGAGTGACGCCTGCCGCCAGTGTCGGGGTGGGGGGTGGGGGGGGGCAGGGTTGTCTGTTGTTCTCTCAGGAACAAACATTTGTTCTTGCAGGAGGAGCAGTGCAACGTGCACATGGCCCGATTCCGCAAGGCCCAGCACGACCTGGAGGAGGCGGAGGAGAGGGCCGACGTGGCCGAGTCGCTGGCCAACAAGATGCGAGCCAAGACCCGCGACATCGGGTCAAAGGTGACGACCCCTGCCGCCAAGTGAGGGTGGAAGTGTTTCCAGATCGATGGCTAACGCGCTGATGTGTGTTTGTTTCGCATTGACAGGAAGGACAAGGCGAATAGCTGGAGCAGCAGAAAGACAACAAATAATGATAATTAATGAAACTGTTAACTCGGGGGTAAATCTCATTTAAAATAGACACAAAAGTCACAAATGCAAAAACCAGCGAGTTACACAGTGGCTAAAGTGTTTTTTCCTCATCATTACGGCTTGATGGCTATGAATAAAACGGCTAAATAAATGCAGCTTTTAATTGGTTTGGAGCAAATTTTAATTTGAAAGGCCTGGACATGTGTTTCCCTTGCAGTCTTTTTAGCTTTAGCTCTTTGAGTTTAGTTGTCAATGTTGGTTTTGCTGGTTGATTCTGATTCATCCAGAAAACTGAATTTACTGGAACTTACACGTCACATTACAAACACCATTTGACAAAAGTAGTTTTTAGGATTTTAGACTGAATAAAACTTCAGAACCAATCTGACTGTGTTCTCTGTTTTGATGCTTGGTACGGGTGAAGACACACAGTTCAAAGTCGGCCAATCAACACACACGCACATGCACACGCACAAATAAACCAGACCGGACCTTCCCACTTGAATCAGTTTTTTATGTCATCGGGGAAATGAAAACACAGTTTGACCCCCCCACCCCCTCCGCCTTTTTTGAAAGGAATAATTCACCGAAAATTGAGCAGGAGGAATTTTGTGTCCGTAGAAGCAGAGAGTGGACAGTCCTCTGAACCTCTCTTCCTGTCAGCGAGGGGGAAATAACAAACAAAGGTGTAAACAAACACAAACACTGATGGTCAGGCACATGCAACAGCCTCTGGTCATGTCTGCTCACGGTAAAAACACACACACACACACACACACACACACACACACACACACACACACACACACACACACACACACACACACACACACACACACACACACACACACACACACACACACACACACACACTTTTAACATTTGGAAAAGGCCCAGAAGCTGCTTCCTAGCGCAGCAACAAAAGAAGCAGACCGAGTAAACTTGAAGACAGCGTCAGAAAATACTGATGGGGAGTAGAGGAGCGTGGGGGTGGGGGGCTTGAGAGCTGGGATGTGGTTCCTCAGATGGCCTCCAGGGGGAGACCTCCTCAGTTCATGTGAGTGACTGTGAAATGAGAAGCAGGAACTGAGTCTTTTCCAGCTTCTTGAAGCTGTTGATCTGTTGAACTGAACTGGAGCGGCTAGCTTAGCTCCACGCTAACCGTCAGCTAACTGGGACACTCGGTGCCCTTATATGGCTGTGAAGCAACATCAGAGCCCCGGTTGTGTCTGGAGACGCCACTTCCTGTTTGCAAAACAACAATTACAATTGAAAACTTACAAGATGCGTGTGGGTTCTTTGTGCCGATACAGACATGTTGTACTTGTGCTTCTTCTTTTTTCTTTCTAATGAACGTCACTTTTTCATAGTAATAATGTCCTCAAATATTTAGAGGTTTCTACACAGAGGCTCTTAAATGTTAAAACAGGAAACAAAAATAAACGGCTGATCGCTGACTAACTGCAGCCCCACACAATCAGAACACACATCAGGACAGGAGACCCAAGTCAGAGTGAAGACGGATTTCTGGAGTGAGGCAGCTGATTGGTCCACGCTTGTCATCCAATCCGTGATTTTAAAAAAAAAAACAACAAAAAAACTAAATTGTGCCGACCACCTTCTGGCCACCGGGGACGGCGACGCTCTCAGAAGACCAGGACCTTCCAGCCAGAGTGGACGAAGGAGCAGCCGAAGGAGAGGCAGTCCACCGCCTGGTCCAGCAGCCAATCAAAGACCACCTCGCGGCTCCCCGAGCCGATGGTCACCCTCAGCTTGGCTCCGCCTCCCTCCCGCATGTTGTTGTTGTTGCTGACGGGGGGGAAGAGGCTGACCACCTCCATGTCGAAGGTGACGGCTGAGCCCAGGCTGATGGCCGGCAGCTGATTGGTCATCTCCTTCCCGTTGACAAACACGGCACCTGGACATCAGGACACGACTCAGCAAAAACCTGTTTGGACCGGGACGCTTCTACAGCTATTTTATTGCTTCCTGATTATCAATATGGCCACAAATGGCCCCCGGGCCGTAGTTTGCCCACGTCCAGCTTAAAAAAAGCTGAATCCAAAACTCACCGTTGGTGGAAATGCAGACAGCCTGGTCCCTCTGCAGTGACTCTGCCCCCTTGTGGCCGTCCACACACACGCCCAGGCTGTCTCTGCGATCCGGCAGACCGGCAGCAGAGATCCTGCATCACACCACATTCAGAATATATAGAGTCTGCTGCTTTGAGGCAAAAATCACACAGTGTGTGTGTGTGTGCGTGCGTGTGTGTGTGTGTGTGTGTGTGTGTGTGTGTGTGTGCGTGTGCGTGCGTGCGTGTGTTTACCTGAAGGTCAGTGTCTGGCCACAGAAGTAAGTGGGTGCGTTGGAGTAGAGGACGGGACATCGCGAGGGGGCGGAGTCGTTGCGCAGGGCGATGTTCCTGCGGCTGCTCAGGATGTAGCCCTCAGTGCCTGGACGCCACTCTGGGGGCGGAGTCAACATATGTTTTATTGAGCATCGGAAATACATATTTTAAAAAATAAATTCAATTAAATTCATTTGCAGTGCAGATAAAGCCTTAAGGACTTTTATTTTGAAGAGATGATCGGCTGTATTCATAACTCCACTTTTAAGACTTTTCCTCCTAAATCAGCGTTTCTCAACTGGTGGGTCGCGACCCAAAAGTGGGTCATGGAGCTGTTTTGATTGGGTCACGGCTTCGCAGGCAGTTTCCTTTTTTCGTCTTCAATCATTTCAATAACACAATATTATTAATTCAATAATGCATTTATTTACGCGACATGACAGAAAGTGGCCTAGCGTTTTTATTTTTGTGGAATAAATTTTAGTCGCGACTTCACGATGAGGAGAAGAACACGGCTCCTGAGACTCCACCGGTTGAGAACCACCGTCCTAAATTAAACACGGCAGCGTTGTCAAGGCAGTGGTGCGCTGCGAGGATGCTCCGCCCACCGTGCGCTGCCAGCGTGGTGTAGCCCGTCTGCGGGACGCTCCAGGGGCTCCACTCGGTGCGACCCTCTCCGCGGGCGCACACCCTGAACAGGTAGTCGGCGTGAGCGTCCAGGTGGAGCACCAGGAACTCGCAGTCCCGACCGATGTAGGCGTCCTCGTACTGGCTCCCCCCGCTGGTGGAGCGCCGGTACTGCAGCCGGTAGTCGGCCGGGGTGAAGTCCTCGTCCACCTGGTCCGAGCGGATCAAAACGCACGTTAGCCTGACCGTGACCTGCAGGGAGACACCCTCCTGCTCTGCCACGCCCCCTTGCTGACCTTACACCAGCGGGCCAGGACGCCGCCCGGCCTCTCCTGCAGCTCCTCGATCAGGACGGGCGGGTGGGAGGAGACGGAGCCGTGGCGGGACACCCGCTCCCTCAGCAGGGCCAGCAGCGAGTCGTCCAGCTGGGCCGAGACACTGGGCACGTCCACCAGCGCCGGGACTTCTGGGAGACTGGAGGGAAACAGAGACAGACAGTGTGTTGTTGTTGCTGTGCAACAGATGTTGACCTCCTGCTATTTTTTTTTTTGTCAGTGTTGTGCTCAGCGTCTCCAGCGTCCCACCTGTCCAGCTGGATGTGCAGGGCCTTCTTGGTGAAGCTGCCCAGTTTGTCCTCCTTCTCTCCGAGGCCACAGCGCAGAGCTGCTTCTCCTGCTCCCCAGCAGCACAGCAGACACACAAACACAAACACACCAGGATCAGATCAGGTCAGATGATCATTTTGCATCCAAAACTGGTGGAGACAAAAAAAAGTTCAAGATCAAACTGCAGCAGAATATTCAGCTCTCTGCTTGCAGCCTCCTGCTAAAACTGACGCTTCTTTGGAAAGGGACAAATACAAGAAACCTGGGAGAGTACCCTTTGTGACATCACAGAAGGCTGATTCAAGTAAAGGCAGGATTTTTTTCAGTTTTTCTCTGAAACCAGGTTCTCTCCAGGTGACCCTCACCCTCCCTCAGCAGCTCGTCGGCCTGGCCCACGCCCTGCTCGATCAGACTCTGGCAGTCGTCCAGCGGCTTGATGCTGTCGGCCTCGATGGCGTCCACCTGGGCCAGCAGGGCGGCCAGTCGCTCCGTCAGCAGCCGAGCGGCGGCGGCCTGCAACTCGGCAAAGTGCCTGCGGAGGGAGTCGCGAGCTTGACTGGAGCTGCCGCGGATCTGGAGGAGGTCGAGGGGCGAGAGAGGAGAGAGGAGAGAGAGGTCAGCGTCCCGGCTGACTTTCTTTCAGTCCTCTAATAAACGTCTGTCTAGAACAACAGCAACGACACGCAACTCAGACACACAAACTCCTCATAGTGACACGCAGCTTGTCAGGAAGCTTCTGGTTTGTCACTTGGGTTGCGTTTCAGTTCCTCTTTGCACACACACACACACACACACACACACACACACACACACACACACACACACACACACACACACACACACACACACACACACACACACACACACACACACACACACACACACACACACACACACACACACACACACACACACACACACACAGATATGGACCACTGATGGACCACAACCGCTATGATAACACACAGTGTGACTATGAGAAATACACGCTGGGAGTTGTTGAGCAGACAGGAAATGTTCCGCTGCCGGCGGCGCATCACTTCCTGTCGACTATCACTATCAGCAGCGTGCAGACCAGCAACATGCGATCAATATTTTGGACTTTAGTGGAAAAAAACGCCAAGACCGAAAATATATCTGCTCATCCAAAAACTGATCTGGCGTCAGTCCAAACAGGACGAGATGCTGGACTGATAGTATTGTCCCCGTTTTGTGCGCGCGCGTGTGTGTGTGTGTGTGTGTGTGTGTGCACGAGATGTTTCCTGCATTTTGCTAATATGGTGTTGAGTCATCTGGAGTCTCCGCGGTGGGAACCAGGGACAGTGGACACATTCTCCAGGCCTCCAGGTCCCCCAGCAGCAGCAGCAGCAGCAGCAGCGGCAGTGTGACTGAGCAGCTGACACTCAATATTGTACTCTAATACATTGTAATATATGGTATTAGTGTCTATCATACATGCTTACATGCACACATAGAAATGGACACTCTTCCTATGCTGCATAAACCTACCCTCACCCAACAACAAGCCATATCCAGTAGCTCTATTTATAATATTCAATTCTTCTTTTACTGTATATTAGTCATTATTTACTATTTTTCTACCTGTGTGCCGCTATTTTTTTTTTTTTTTTTTTATCTGTGTGCTTAAATCTCTTCCATCTGTGTGCTGCTTCAATTCACTGCTGCTGGAAGTTTTAATTTCCCTGAGGGAGTCATCCCAAGGGGATCAATAAAGTCTGTCTATGTCTATGTCTGCTTAATATATAGTCTCTGGAATATGGTAATTAGTGTATATTATTTATAGTGTCTATATATAGTATTAATATAGTGCGTGTGCATAATACTCACGGTGCCTAAATATAATGTGTGAACACGGTAATGTAGTGCTGTAACATAATAGCAATATAATTGTAGTAATGCAATAGCTGATAATGTTTAATAGCTGCACAGAATATCACTTTGATAAAGACTGCAAAGAAATACAGACGTGTAGCGAATAGGGGCCGGTTGAAGTTTCCTGCTTCTTCCTACTATCATTCATTCATTCATTTTCTATACCCGCTTCTTCCTGAGCTCAGGGTCACGGGGGTCCGCTGGAGCCTATCCCAGCTGTTTTAGGGCGAAGGCAGGGTGACACCCTGGACAAGTCGCCAGTAATTTTCCAGACATTTGTTTTCTGTAAGTATTTGGCTTGTATTTATTTTATGTTTTTTAGTTGAACAGATTCCTTACGTGTGTTTTTTATGGTCGACTAAAGAAAGAAAGAATTCAACCAAAGCTTCACCGACTTGACGAAAAGCAAAGCGCAGAGAGCCGACATCCGTTCTGCAGGTCGCCAAATATTTAGACGTTCTCCTCCTGCTCTTCGTGGCTCATGTTCAGCATGTGAGCAGAACAACATGCCAGGGAAAATGTATAACCGGCACGAGAAGCGAAGCTCCATGAGCCGCAGCCGGACCCTCCAGACCTCAAACGTGAAATCTTATTTTCCACAACCAATCAGCGGAGAGGCTGCAGAGTGCTGCAGGCAAACCGCTGCAGCTTCTATCAGAGCCGGACACTTTGGTCACATGACAGGAGACACTGGAGGCTGCGCTTCAGGCTTCCATGGACTCTTTAAGACATGTACGGCATGACATGAAATACCGAGAATTTCATCAACATTCCATCTGGTTTATCAGGTTGAAAAGACGAGAAAGTGGCGAGTGATGATGAGATTTGATTTGCAATGTTGCGACTTCTTGTTTTGTCGAGTTCAAAGGCTGAGCTGCTCTCTGTCAGCACCGCAGCCACAGGAAGTAGCAGCACAGCAGCATTGTTTACAACGGGGGGGGGGGGCGCGGCGGAGGGGGTCTAGACTGGAGGAGGAAGGAAGAGATAGCGGGGAGAGAGAGAGACAGCAAAAGAGAGAGAGAGAGAGAGGGAGAGATGCCCTCCAGAGATCCACACAGGACCTGTGTGCTGTGTGTGTGTGTGGTGTGTGTGTGTGTGTGTGTGTGTGTGTGCAGGTGCAGGTACCTGTTTGCGGGCCTGGCTGAGGCCCTGCAGGCGCTGCTGCAGCTCACTGCGGTAGTTCTGCGCCGCCTCGATGCTCTCCTTGGCCTCCTGCAGGAGCAGGTCCACCTCCACAGACATCCTGCCGCCTCCTGCACACAGGACAGGGGGCCACCATGAAGGCTGACACCAACGGGCCCATAGGCAGCACCAGGCTTGTGTGACCGGTGCTGCCGAGATGTAGCCGCAAAGGATGTGTAGCAAGGAGAAGAAAACCACTTCCTGCTCCCAGTGAACGGCTGCACCAGCCGGACTGAAGAGAAAGTACGTGCAGTGCACGAGCACGAGTACTTATGCATATATGGCCATTTTTTTAATTTAATTTTATTTATAATCTATAATGCCTGCTGCTAAAACATGCAATTTCCACACACACGACTAATACAGGTTTCTTCTTCTTCTTCTTCTTCTTCTTCCACTGCGGTGTGGGATCTAGCTGCCCTTTAAATACAGTGTACTGAGTGGATGGATGACTGTGATAAACTCACTCCTGGTTGTTCTTGGCCGGTCGAGTCAGTCTGTGACCTTCTGATGGCAAATATCGTCAGGCAGTGCGACGATAAGCGTCATAACGGCGGCTGAGCAAACAATCGACATGTCACTTTCTCCACGTTCACTCACCTCACACTCACCAGCGCGGATCAAGCAGGAAATACTGAAACCGAGGGCAAAAAAATGCCGCTGAATCAATGAACCGCCGTTTAAAACCCAACTGTGCTGCTCTGGCAGAGCCGATGTCGCTGCCGCAAAATAATTGCTGGTAAAAATGGTGGAAAAGCCACAGATTTTCTCCTCGGACTGAAAAAACCAGACAAATTTCCATCCACAGTCTGTGCAGTCGGATCATTTGTCGAGCTGTTTAGCGGCACAGCACTTCAACGCAAACCTGCTCATCAAACTGCAAAAGTAGCACCGGCAGAATCAATTAGAATCACAAATCAGACCCACGTGAATCTCAGCTCTGTAACCAGAACGACTCCCTCTAATTTTTCACAACCCCATCACTCAGCAGCGTATTTATGTCAGTTGAAAAATATTTTACTTTGGGCCAAAGTGTTTCTCCAAAGCAGGTCACAGATGTTTCAAGCGTGCAGAGCCGCGAGAACTCCGAGCTCTGGAGGAGGAAAAGCCCCGAGGGCTCTTGGAGGAGGAGACCATCAGATTCCTTCGCTGCAGTGGGACAAAAACATTCCTTCACTGCGTGTTTTGCAGAATTTTAAAGCATCTTTAAGCCATCCGACCGACTCCCTCTCCGTCCTCCACGCAGCTTCATGTTCTGAGGCTCGTTGCGTTTCGATTGACAGTTGTCAGGTCACTGAAAAATAGAAACTCAATACTTAAAACTGACCACAGCAGGTTTTTCCGGTGCATCAAAAATCAGTTGAACTCGGCGCTCCAGGCTGCGACCGACAGCATCGAGGTCCTGCTTAGACTCGTCTTGCTTTAGCGCCTAAAGTTGCCCGCTGCGGTCGGCCTCGCTTCCTCAACTGCAGTGAAAGCGGAAGTGAGCGACGAGCGCTGCCTTTTCCGTCACCTGAAGTCGTCTAGTGAGCTGCCGGCCGTGTGCAGGACGGTCTTCACACGACTTCAGCCAAACTCTGGCTGCAAATGAAGCAAACACGACCCAGCACCTTTAAAACTGCAGCTGCTGATCCATCCTGCTAAAACTGATGCTGTGTTGGACCTCCCACATTAGTCTGTGGGTGTGGTCACCCACAAAGGAGGGGTATCGGTGCTCTCTGTGACATCACAAAGGGCAGATTTAAAAAAAAAAAAACACCTCATGAGCGCATCAAAACCTTTTAGCTATATTTGAGAGTTTTTTCCAAGTTCAGGTGTTTCCATGAGCAGTTAACCATATTTAGGTTTTGCACAGTTCTAAGGGTCATGGAAACGCAGCAGCTGAGATGATGGTTGCTGGTTTAGAACATCAACGAAATTAGATGCAACAACCTCCGGTGCTTCAAGTGTTTGTGCCCCAACGGTGACCACAGACAAACATGAAACAACACCCAACAATGCTGCAGTCGCATGTATTTATACACGCATGAATGCAGACGGGTCGCTGGAGGAAATTATGCAGGCATGCAGCCACTGGTCGGCTCATAAACAGTGAGAAGCTCCTCAGATTGGGCTCTCGGCTCTGCACACAGACAACAGCAGACGCTTGAGGCCGCCCACCAGGTTGTTCGGTCTTCATCCTCTAAAGCAGGGCGCCGGCCCTTCTCGCCATAACACCTTTAATCCTCCACGTTATAATCCTGCTCCCTTCCCCAAAAATGAGACGGGCACTTGGCCAAAAGAATAAATGGTTTTAGTGTTTCTCCCGACACGACAGGACACTTGTTGTCTCTCTGAAACAGGTGTGGCTGGAAACCATCTACAGTTTCTTCTCTTTCACTTCGTCATCCCCCCTTCATCCTTTTTTGTTCTCCCTGCTGCTGATGTAAACACACCATCAGCGTCCCTTTTCAGGGAATTAAGGTCAAAGTGAATGGAATGAAGGCCTGCTGTCCCGCTTTCACATCTCTTTCACACAGTTTGTGTAAAAAAAAAAAAAAAAAAAAAAAAAAAGAAAAGAAAAGAGTGAGCAAACGCAGGCTAGGAAGAAAACTGTATTATTTTGGCACACGGTTCTGTGACTGACAGTTTTATCTAAGGATGTCAGCCTGACACTGTATACAAGTTTAAATGAGGATGTCATTTTTTTTTAAGGCATTTCACAGCAACACATGGTGTCTCGGCTGGTCTCTGCACGGTTTCATCTTTCACCAAGTGTCGAGGCGTGTGAAGAGGCTCCGCTGCTGAAGAATGGCACGCACGCTGTGACTAAAAGCAACGCTATGCACGACCGAACCCATGTTTTTCATTGTTATTACTATAATCATCGTTGCAGCAGACCACTGTCAAAACAGAGACAACAGCAGACTTGTGACATGTCTCAACTCGAGCGAAGCAACTTCCGTATTTTTTTTAAAAAGCTATTTTCATCTGGAAAAACCTCCGCCCGCTCTTGTTTTGCCGTCTCTGTCGGTGGAACCTGGGAGGTCCAGAGGTGTAAGATTCAAACGTCGATGACGGCTTATGCTTATTGTGTCTTTAAAATCTGGCTTAGACCGTCAATCGGAGGCCTCCGCCGAGTGGACCTGAAGCGCCGTCTGTTTATGAGGCGTGTGCAGAAACTCGTGCACGAACCCCGTTGAAGCACTTCGCGTTTTAAGCTTGACGCCCAGATTTACACCTCACAGACGCAAAGTAGTGACCAAATGAATGCCTTTCCTGAATTCACATTGACTTGACGTCAATTCGGCACAAAAGGGTTTGGCCTCACGAATTCGTCATTGGCGAAGTAATGATGTTAATGTCAAGCGACGAACTGGATTTCACAAAAGAGAAGAAAAGACAAAAAGTTGTCCATGAAAGCATCAATTTTAGTTTTTGATATTACTTCGTCAATGGGAAATCAGTCGAAGAAGTATGGCGGTGAGACCGAAAACATGCTGTGAAGTTATATTAAGTTAAAACGATGGAAACTCGTCTCTTTAATGTTTGCCGTAACAACAGACTGGATGCAACTTGACGGCTGCTAGCTAGTTGCCACAGGACAATGCGACAAGATTCGTGCTTTGAAGAACTAACAAGACACAAAATTTAAAAAAAAAAACAAAGGCAGCGGAGGTTCCTAGAAATGAAACCCCGTCGCCTCTCTGACCTGTTTTAAAGCTCCCTGCTGGCCATTGTGGTCCTCAAAGTTTGTGAATCACACCTTGTTGCCGCCGCCGCCGAGAGATACTGAAGTTTTGATCAAGTCCAAAAATGACACTTCCGAGGTAGCAGGGCACTATGGCCAATCAGTGGGCAGCCACCTGTGATTGACAGGGGACTCAGCCAATCAGACCGAGTGAAGCTCCGTTCTTCCCTCCGAGGTCCCTGATAAGACCGGACCTGGAGAAATGAACTCATTTGAGTCCGGAACTAGGTTGAAAAGAAGTGTGTGTGTGTGTGTGTGTGTGTGTGTGTGTGTGTGTGTGTGTGTGTGTGTGTGTGTGTGTGTGTGTGTGTGTGTGTGTGTGTGTGTTGGTGGTGGTGGTGGTGGTGGAGTGACGTGGCTCCCTGGTGGTTGTCGTGGATACTGCATCCAAACTTGGCTCCGGATCAGAGAGGACCAGAGAGCCTCACATCCCCGGTCACACGCCGCGCGTGAGTCACACTTTATCCCCCGACGAACAAACGCGTTTATTGTTTTCACTCGATACAAACAATAACACGTCCGCTCCGGAATGGTGAGATCCAACAACCCCCGTGATTCCTGAGATCTACCTGTGCAGCAGGTGCTAGAAATAAAATGAGAATTAAAGAGAAGACATTGAATTCCTACGGTGTGTCCAAACTTTTGACTGTGTGTGTGTGTGTGTGTGTATATATATATATATATATATATATATATATATATATATATATATATATATATATATATATATATATATATATATATATATATATATATATATATATATATATGCGTTGTGATCAAGCATGGAAGGTTGCGTGACTCTGCTCCTCTGGCCAGGTTTCCTGCCACCACCGATCTCACCTTGCGCACGCTCGTCGAACGTGCGTCGGTGACGTAGCCAGGCGCGGATCCACGGCCATGCAGCTCAGGACAATCCCCCAGCAGCAGCACCGAGATTAGCGCCTGACCCGCAGGATTTGTCGGAGAGACGCACCGCACCGCATCGCCTCGGTCACAGACAGAAAAAACAAAAAACATCGACGTGTGTTTTATTCCGCCGGGAACCGTCAAGAGGAGCTTCTCGCTCCGCTGAAACGCCACGTTGGGGAGGATTTTACGCACGGGCCAACTCTTGAGAGGGAGCCTGTGTCGCTGACCACAGTGCAGCCGTGCCGGGTTTTATTCATGCCGACTGGAACGTATGAGAAACTTCTGGGAACTTTAGAAGCCATATCCTCCTCCAATAAATCCCGTGGGCGGGCTCGGGTGTGATGTGTGATATTCCCGCAATCGCCGGTGGAAAAGTCTAATCCTTTCCTGCTTACCGCGCACAGATGGAGAGCTCTGCCAACTGTCCCCGGGGCCTAGTTCACCCGGCCGCGATGCCGCTCGCGCTGTGACCGCGGAACCGGGTGCTCCTCGGGCCACCCAGCGTCACCTTGTCACCGCCACCGGGACCGGCGTCTTCCCGCGCGTCAAGCAAACATGCGCAGAGCCGTGTTGAAAGAAGCCGCCAAACGGTTCCCCTGGCTGGCCAACGTCACCCTGTACGGCTGCCTGTTCGCCGGCGGTGACCTTGCCCACCACCTCATCGCCCAGAAGGAGCGCATCGACTGGAGGCACACGCGCGACGTGGCCGTGGTGGCCATCACTTTCCACGGCAACTTCAACTACTTCTGGCTGCGGGCGCTGGAGAGGCGCTTCCCGGGCAAGTCCGCCGGGATGGTTTTCCGCAAACTCCTGCTGGACCAGAGCTTTGCGTCGCCTTTGGCCACCAGTGTCTTCTACACAGGTAGGTGAACGCAACACAATCTCACACACAGACACACACACACGCGTGCACTTTGGTGTCTGTTGGCGAGGAGATGGTGGAAATGGAAATGAGAAGAAGACCAAAATGTCCAACCTCCATCCAGCTGCATTTTACCAAAACCTCTCAATGGGAGACACGAGTCTCACACACAAAGTGACTGAAGTGACTGGTCTTTGCTCGGGAGCCCTTCCATGTCATGTGGTTCGTTAACTGGTTGAGTTGCTGTTTGGGTGGTGCGTAAAAGCCCACGGACTCCGCGTCTGTGTATAAAGAAGGTCTTGTCGTGCAGGTGTGAGCTTCCTGGAGGGGAAGGAGGACATCTTTGAAGACTGGAGGGAGAAATTCTTTAACACCTGGAAGGTATGACCCCGAGGCCCAGTGAAAGTCTCCCCCCACCGCTGCTACCTCACCCCATCCATCCCTTCCTCCCTCCCTCCCTCCCTCTCTTCCCGGGGATTAACCCAGATTGCTTCTGCGCACTGGGCACGAGGCCCAAACCGGGTAATTGAGTCGTGTCAGCGAGTTTATGGACGTGTAACAGCAAAAAAAGAAACTGGCCAAGAGCAAATCACCTCGTCATGTTGCTGTATAGAGCCTCATTATCCCTGAGCTGGTTTCTCCTTCAAACTATTTGATGGCAACAGAAAGTAGAAACATCAACAAGTGGATTTTACATATTGAAGACGTACCTATAAAGAGATATCAAGCATTGCACCCTCTGAAATAATGTACATGCAATTAAGGTTCTGTGATGGATGAGTTTAGTGTGTCGTGACTTTGAACCCCTTTCTGTTTCAGACCGGGCTCATGTACTGGCCGTTCATGCAGGTACGTCTGTTCTTACAGTGTTGCAAAAATCTCTCTTGTGCAGTTGAGTGTTTTTACAGTTTAACAAGGTGAAACTTTAATCCGCGTGGAAACCGTGTGGCAACAGTAACCGTCCGCTGACCCCTGAACCTGTGACCTGACCCCTCAGTTCCTGAACTTCGTCCTGATGCCGCCCTACATGCGAACGGCCTTCATGGGCTGCTGCGCCTTCCTCTGGGCCTCCTTCCTCTGCTTTTCCCGGCAGAGCGGCGACGGCACCGCTGCCGTGGCCCTGGCCTTCGTCATGGACCCTCGCAAGACCCTGGAGGAGATGCGAGAGGCCCGTCTGGCGCGCAAGAAGCAACGGATGCAGAGGAGCAACTAAGGACGATACAAACAAATAAACTGTCGCACACGCACACCCCAGCTGGAGAAAAACACATCTCGACAGAAAGTAAGGTTTTCATCCACAGGTCCGCCGAAAACTTCATGACAAATTAAGCTACAGTTGCTGGAGGGGGATGTTGTCACACACCTGGGGAGGCATCGGGCTCCTCTGTGACATCACATCACACGACACGTGCCTTTCTGTCTGGAACGACCGTCCTGGAATAGCAGCTGCAAACAGGCCAACAGACATAGTGAGATGTGTGTAATGTGCTCGTTTTACTTTTGAGATGAGTGTGCAGTGCATTGAAACTGGGACGCACCAGCGTTAAGATGGAGAGTTTTCAGTGGTGCTAAAACCGGCACTCGTACACAAACACACAACACAAATTGAACCTGCAACACTTTCTTGCGGACCCAAGCAAAATTGGTACAATCAGTGGTGTAGTGAAGGGTATACGCAGGTAGTATATGCTATCTTATTTTTCAGACAGCATTGTGTATTATCCACTTCTCAATGTTGCTTTGAAACGGGCATAAAAGAGCATAGCCACTTCCCCATGGACAGCTACACCACTGGGTTATAACTGTGATTGTACGTATAATTAAAAAAGAAAAAAGTATAATTGTGCTTTGAATGTTAGCAATTACAATTCAGTAAGGAATTTATATTTATTATCATGTTGAATGATCTAAATCATCTAAATTTTTGGAAAGTGCAATTATTGTGCTAGGATTATAGAATTAAATGCTATAGAACTTGGTCTTGCGATGATGAGCAGTTTGGGTCATTGTGTGTTTCTGATCAATTATAGGGAATAACAGACAGCTGCAGCTTAGAGGGAGGAAATATCTTTGCGATGTGTTCTGACGAGTCAACGTTACTCTCAGCTCCTCCTCTGAACTGCGTGTCACTGTGTCCCGCTAGTGTCCCGTCTGTGAAGCTACAGCTTCTCAAACCTGTCCTCTTACTTGAAACAACATAGGTTGCCATCAGCCCGGATACCTTATCGTGTAAAATACCTCCCACCCGTTTAGCTGCAAAGAAGCTGGTAGACATTTTATTCCTGTTTGTTCAAAAGAGAAATGACAAGTTTTTAAATGACGTTTTGATGTTCAAATGTAAAATAAAGGTATTAGTTATTATCTACAAAACAACTTGCTTTGCATTTTTCTGTTTATAAATTAAGAACAACATGTATCTATGTTTTTGAGTTGCCTATAAAAAAAAAAATTGTGCTCTTTTGGAGCGACATGCTCGCTGTTTCCCCTTGTTTTGAGTTAGGCAGTGTCTGTAGCAGTGTGGCTGAGACTGTGCAAACACACAGGCCATGTATGAGGCAAGGTCAGAGAGGATTGGAGTGCCTAACAGCTTCATGCCCCAGTGATGGGTGTGTGTGGATTAACCGGGATCAGATCGTACCGCTTAATCCAGAGAGAAAAAAGGCAGAGATGACCCTGTGTGACCTCTGACCCCAACGACGGGAAGTGAAAGTGCCCAGTCGGAATCAGGGATGCTGCCAGTCGCCGTCCTCGTAGGAAGACTTGATAGTTGTCAGCAGGGAAGAGGCCGGTCAGGCTGCGAGCGAGCAAAGAGCACGTCACATGACTTTTAGGCCAGTCATGCATGAAGTCACTCAAAACAAAATGTAACAAAAATGTATTAAAAGCAGTCTGCTACTTTGTGGCCGCATGCAAACCTCCATTCGTTAGTGTGAATGGATGGATATTGACGTTAAGCAATTGTTAATAAATAAATGGTGAGTTTATTTTCACATGGCATCTGGTGGCAGCAACTAAGTGAGCTTCAAACACACACAAACACACACAAACACACACACCTGTTTGTATATGTACATATATATGAAACACTGACAAACCTGCAGAGGAGATGCAAGAGCCAAAAATACCTTTCTGGCTGGTGAAACGTGAAATAATACGTTAGCATGCTAGCCAGTTAGCCGGCTAGCCGCTGAAACCAGGCTGAGGAGTACAGCTACAATCTGTCTGAGCGAGCAGCTAAAATCACAACAATGATTATAATATATCAGAGTCGCCTTGGTTTCATGATTTACTTTTTGAGACATAAATTGGCAGCTGTAAAATGCTTTTGCATTTTGTAGCGATGTTAAAGTGTGTAGCGTTGCTGTAGGTCATAACCTTCCCGTCAGTCTCCTGGATGATTTATTTACTGCCCCCGCTAATCCATCAACAAGTCTCGATCCTTCAGACCCTTTAACAAGGATATCGCACCTCTCATTGGACGACAAAATTAATTCTTCCCATTTGCGCTTGATTGACAAGTGTCTCGGCCAATAGCAAGAGACTAGCGGTCCCACAGCTAACTTGTGATTGGCCAACAGCTTGAAGACAATGTGAATGGCTGAGTTTATTGTTCAGGGGGTCTTCCCAAGACAGAGGCAACTTTTGTGGCTCCCAGCAGACCCGGGTCCCGGTCGGTCGGCTCCGTTAGCCGTCACCGTTTCTGTCCCTCCAGGCTTCGTCGCACAACTCGGTCGGGAGGCTGGTACCGGACCGGGTGAAGAGTGTTTGGGCTGGGAAGTGACGCCCGCAGCGGTTGCCGACCGAAGCGAACTGTTGAGCGTAAGTTGTCGCCGTCTGGCGTGAACAACAGCTGCGGGGATTTAAATGGTTAAACGGCCAACTCCGCTAGCCGAACAGGCTAACTTATTTACATTTTCCGGCTAATGCCTTTGTCCGGAGAGTTGGTGAAGTTTTATTGTCGGTTGATTGGGTTTTTTGTTTTGTTTTTTTGTTTTTTAATATTACCGTCTGGATCGTTTGTAAAAGTGGGTTGTAAAGTACATGTTGTGTTCAGGCTCCCCCGTTATGTTGGCTGTCGGTTCCCGTTTTTTCTTTAAGATTATGTCGCTGCAGTCAAACCCCCTTCTGCTCTTCTGTCTTAAAAAAAAAAAAAAAAATCGCGAGGATTGTATGAATACAATTTTTACCAAATATTATGTATTTAATAAGTATTTTTTGAATCATTCAAACCCACTTTTCGATTTATAAAGGTTCGTAAAGCAGCCATGAGTTGATATTTTACCGAGTCAGACTTCCAAATTCATACAATGGTGACGCCATGTGCGTCATTATGAACACGTCCACTGGAATGTCGCCTAAATGTTTGAGCAGCTCAGCCGCCAGACCTCGGGGGAGTGACCGGAGAGGTGGCTCTCCACCCGGCCAGCCCGGAGATGGAGGATCCGGCGCCTCCGGAGTTCGGGTCCCTGGAGGAGGAGCTGAAGTACTGGAAGGAGCAGGCGGCCCGGCACCAGCAGAGGTCTGTCTGCCTGTCTGTCTGCCTGTCTGTCTGTCTGCCTGTACTAGCCCTTCATTAACTAACACTTTAGGTTTGTAAGGGATCCAGTGTTTTATAAAAGCGCTGAAGCTGAAGGAAAACTCACCTTTCACAGTTTATGTGGTTTTAACGGCTTATGTTGTCTGAATCTCAGCAGTTAGACGGCAAGAAAATAACCAGGGGTCGTTTTCTTGCAGTCTCGAGGCCTGTAACCAAAGCTGAAAACATAACCATACTTTTACATAATCCCCCCCTTTTTTTTTTGTTCGTTGCCAAACTCATCACAGTGGTGTTTTTGTTCAATCTGCAATGGCCTCCGGTGTGTAGTGATGATCTGAGTGGAGCTCAGATTTCGTGATAGTCCAAACAAGTCTGGCCAGACTCTTTCATCTTCAGTTGATTGTTTTTGCAGAAAACATGAGTGTGACTATTGAGCTTTTATTGGGTAAACCGAGTAACCCTGAGGCTGAATGCCTGCACAATAACCGCGTGTGTCCTGTCACTGTATTGTGCGTGTGTGCGTGTGTGTGAGCAGTGCTCAGGAGGCCCAGGAGGAGCTGCAGGAGTTCCAGCAGATGAGTCGAGACTACGAGGCGGAACTGGAGTCGGAGTTGAAACAGTGTGAGGTGCGAAACTGCGAGCTGCTCTCCGCCAACAACCGCCTCCGCATGGAGCTGGAAAACTACAAGGTACGCAGCAGCAGCAGCTCACGTCCAAACTACAAGTCCAAAGGAAAGTTTTGGGTTATTTTTTCATTGGCAATATTTTGACAAACAGTGTTGCATCAAGCTGTGGTAATGGTAATGGTGCACTGCTTTGATTGGCTCAGCACGCCCCCAGGGTTTGGTCCTGGTGGGAGGTGATGTTGGGGTTTGATATTCAGCACAGTCTGTGGTCTGAGGAACCCCATCCTCATCCTCTATCGATCATCTGACCGTTGCCTGCACTGCCACACACACACACACACACACACACACTCACACACACTCACGCTCTCACACAGAGCAGTGATTCAGGGGCCATCAGCTGATGTCTGTTCAGGGTTCTGCAGGCGCCTCTTCTGTAAATAATTCTGTCCTCATCGTGACCTCGTTCAGTTTACCAGCTCGCTGACGCCCTCCGGAGGGGGGACGTGCTCGGGTGGAAGGCAAACGCACACCTCTACGGCCAGTGCACTCTTCTAATGTTCATCCTCAAGCTGCGTGTTGCTGTTTAATGCAGAGAACAGTCAGACAAAAGCTCCAGTCATCGTCTCTGGCAACACAAAAGTGCGACTGTTGTGCTGGTCAGAGAGTGAGGTCAGCGCTCAAACCACAACTGCCACCACGATGACCCGCTGCGGCGGCGCGGAGAGGAGTTCCTACCTGTTCTCACATCAGCGCTGGGTCTTTATCTGGGACAGGAAGCATGAGCGGCATGCAGGGACCTCGTGGAATTCAGCAGCAGCAGCAGCAGCAGCGTGCTGCAGCTTGACGCGGTTCTCTCCGACTGCGTGTGAAAAATGCAGGCGTGTGTGCGTCGAACCCAGGGGTGGGCAAACCTTTTCACTGGAGAGGCCACAATGGGTTCCAGAATTTTACAGAGGGGACGGAGCAGCAGCAGATGGATGGAGTGTTTTGGTGACCCACCTCATAGCAGACAAAATATATCACGGGATATGTTGAATACGTACGTTAATGTCATTTAAAAAAGTTAACAAAAGTGCTTCAACCAAATCAACGGGCTGCACATGGCCCCTCCTGGTCTAACCTGTGTGTCTCCCGCCAGGGGAAGTACGAGTCGCAGCACTCGGATGCGTACCGGCAGATCTCTGGGCTGGAGGGCGAGCTGGCCGAGAGCACGGCGGTCCGAGACCAGCTGCACAAGTACATCAGGGAGCTGGAGCAGGCCAACGACGACCTGGAGAGGACCAAGAGGTCAGCGCCACACACACACACACACACACACACACACACAACCAGTGGGAATTCAACCGTGATCGAGCTTCACTGTCTTTCCTCCGGCTGCGCTCCAGGGCGACCATCATGTCTCTGGAGGACTTTGAGCAGCGGATGAACCAGGTCATCGAGAGGAACGCCTTCCTGGAGAGTGAGCTGGACGAGAAGGAGAACCTGCTGGAGTCCATGCAGAGGCTGAAGGACGAGGCCCGAGGTGGGACGTGCACAGCGGCTTTTGGGCCCCCACCCACTGTGACCCCCCCCCCCCCCCCCACACACACACACACACACACACACACCTCTAACCCTCCGCCTGCGTTGCAGACCTGCGGCAGGAGCTGGCCGTGCAGCAGAAGCAGCAGGTCCAGGACAGGAAGCCGTCCTTCAGCGGCGCCGTTGTCAGAGAGCCGGCCCACTCGTCCGCCGCCGCTCCGCCCTCTCTGCCCACGCCGCCCACCACCCCCCCAGACAGGAGAGCTGATGACAAAACGCCGTCCAGGACGGAGGCCTCGGTGGAGTCCTCCCCCGCACCGCCGCCTCCCGCCAGCAGAGGTCAGTGTTTCCCTGCGTTGCCACCTGGGTCGGACTTCATCCGTCAGCGAAACCTCTGACGCAGGTTTGGGTTTTTCCTGCAGGTGAGGGACTCTCGGCGACGGCGCTCACCATGTCGGCCAGGATCTCGGCCCTGAACATCGTGAGCGAGCTGCTGAGGAAAGTCGGGGTGAGTCGCTGGAGCTTCCACCACCGCTGCTTTTTCACACCGTCCATGAATCAAGTCTTTGACTGCGTTCTCGTCATCCGCTGACTCACCATGTGACGCTGCAGGAGGCTCGCGGCTTCACACACACACAACAAGGACGTTTTGTCCACGAAGGAATTTTTAATTTTTAAAGGAAATTTTAAAAAAAAACAAAAAAACAACTTTGTTCTCTCAGAACCTGGAGTCCAAGCTGGCGTCGTGCCGGGAGTACGTCCAGGAGCAGACGGCCAACCGCAAGGCCCACGCTGGCGGACAGGGGGCGACGTCGAGCCACAATAACCCCTCAGAGAACTCAACCACCAACGGCCTCTACAGCAAAGGGTGCGTGGAAGCAAGAAATAGTTACTCAGTGTTTTTCATTCTTGTTTTTTTTATTTCACTTTATGTCCCTATAAAGCTTCAAAAATGTAATTTTATTGAAATTAAACGCTGTAGTTTAGCTGTTTGGTTTTTTATTTAGGATAATTTCAAGTTGCTGTTCTTCAGCGGCAGGTGGCAGGAAGTGGATGTCCTGTCTGAGTGTCTGCGCTGTTGTTGTTGTTTCCAGGCTGGTGAAGAGGTTGGACTTCGGGTCGGGACACAAACTGCTACTGTGAAACCGAAGACGTCCCGCCAGGTGGTTTGGGACGCTCTGATTGGTTCTGGAGGGCTCGTCCTGCACGATCGTCACCGGACGTGACGCCAACAGTGACTTTTTTGTTCCCTCTTCTTTGTGTCTTGTGGCCTGAACGTCGGATGCAGGTTGATTCACCTTCAGGCGGCAGCACAAGTGGGAACTTTGGCCAAGATGCACTTTCAGGGTTCACTTTAGAGTTTTAAAGCAGTTTCAAAGAAGCTAAAAAATACTAGTTTGCATGTTAATGGTTTAAATGTTGTTTGTACTAAACTTACAGATGTTTGAGTTGATGAACAGTGTTATGAAAGAACTTCAAGGTGTAGCTGGTAGTTTTTGTCTTTTCATTTTCCTCTCAGATTAGAATTCTGTACAGTTCAAACCTGCCAAATTAAAACCAAAGTCACAATTAGCAAATTCTTTTCCCTCAGGCTTTTAACAGGAAACATTTTTCGAGCTGCATTTGTTCAATGAGAATTTCTGATTCATGCGAGGTTAGCTGCACATCTTTAATAGTTTAGAATTATTTTGTCAATGATTAACTGTAAATAATTGGGTGAGTTCCGTCCTGCTTCTCGTCAGAGCCTTTATTTTTTCCCCCTCTGTTCAGAACTTCTGTCTGTCCAGAAGTTGAGCTAACAAATACGTCTCCCACTAGCAAGGAGACGACGTGTGAGAACTTCAGTGAAGGCTACATCCTGTTTTATGTTAAAAAGAAAATAAGCGCCCGCGACCTGTTGCAGCGCTGGTGTCGCTGTGACGCACAGCAACAGTCGGCAAGTGCGTCACTGAGGATGATGTTGATTTTGTTCATTTCAAATGACCTGTTCTGCCCTTTGACCTTCAGTGCTGCAGTGATTGTTTGAGTGAAAAAAATAAATAAAATAAAACAATTTCCAAGTGTGACTTTTTGAATCGAGCAGCAGAAGAAGTGAGGAGAGCCGCGTGTGTTCGGCTGTAGGAGTTTAATCAAGTCAGAGGACGTGTACAGCATCATCATCATCATCATCATCATACAGCACGTGAGCATCAATCAGTGAGCTTTAACATCACACTCGCTAGTCTGAGATATGAAAAAAAAACAAACACCAGCTGGACTTTGTTCAGCTCCCACGTCACAGGAGTTCCTCAAGAGTCGCTGATGATATTGGTAAAATAAATACTCGCAGATTTGCACAGCGAGATAAACTTCCTTTTAGTTGATGTAAAACATTTATCACTCTTCAGGGTTAAATTATTGCTACTACTACTTTTTTTTTTTTTTTTTTTGTTAGTAACACAAAGACATTTTGCCTGTGATGAACCTCCACAAACTGATCACTTGCTACTTCTTTCCAAAATTACATTTTCTTTCTCATCTTGTGACTTTTCTCATCTTGTGACTAATACTGCCTATTTAAGAGGTTTTTAAATACGAATATTTTATGTTAAAGTCAATCTTTTGTGCAATTAGCTGTTACTGTGAAAATAAATGCAACAGTGGGAAATATTTCTAATAATCAGGGGATTTTTTTTTGACAAAACTCGGGCTGCATAATTCTGAATTAAATCGAGAGTCGCATCCACGTCACAATTCGCCTGCTAATTGTGATCTCAAATTAACTCCTTCAGCCAATGAGAGCTCGGTGTTTGCAGGCGCTGCACAGATCTGAAAGGTGTGTACCGGCTGCCCTCTACTGTCGACCCCCGGGTATTGCAGCTGTTGAGGCAGGTGAGATTTAAAGAAAACTGCTCACGCCACTGCAATGTGTCTTTTGTAATCGACCACTGAGCAAAAGTAAATCCACTCTGTGCTGATGACGTCTATCAAATCAATGTTCCTAGTTCTGAACAGCTGGGTTCTCTATGGATTCCTACAGGAAGTGGCGGTTCCGCTACTCGTCGGGGTGGAAGTCCAACTCCTCCTCGTGCAGCTCCATGGGGGAGTCACAGGGGGGAGGTGACGGCGAGCGGCGCTCCTCCTCCTGCACTTCCACCGAGTTCTCCTTGATGGCGCTCCGCCGGCCGATGCTCCCTCCCAGCCCCAGGCTTCTGATGCTGCTGCAGACGCTGCCGCCACCGCTGCTGCTGCGCGGGCTGCTGGCGGCGCCGAAGCCTCCGTCCGACCCGCCGCGCCTGCGCACAACCGCCACAACATCAGGAGGAAGGGGAGGAGGAGGAGGAGGAGGAGGAGGAGGAGGAGGAGGTGGAAGAGGAGGAGGAAGAGGAAAGTCAGGAGGGAGGAAGGAAGCAGCGAGAAACTTGTTCCAGCAGAGGAGTGTGTGTGTGTGTGTGTGTGTGTGTGTGTGTGTGTCCGCCTGAGCTGTGACAGGAAGGTGTAAACGGCAGGTTTACACCTCCACCTGGACAGACTGCAGGTCAGTCGTGTCTGAGGACAAGGCGTGAAACAGGAAGTGGGAAGAGGAAGAGGAAATGCAACGTCACTTTTACTCACACGCTGCCAAAGTGTCAGAGCAAAAAAAAAACTTTTTCTTTTCACACTTTGTGACGTTGACTAAGCTGGAGCCGCTTTGCGTTTCACCTTTTTCGGGTGAGACCGCATGAGATGAGACGCCAGTGTTGAATTTGGACAGATTTCAAATTTTAATTAGACATAATAAATAAAAATGATAAATAAATGGTAAATAAACCAAAACTCAGAATCAAAATTACGACACATTTCATTAGAAATGTAAATAATTGTATTGTGATTATTGTCAATCTAACCCTTCTTACTATTTTATCAATAATATGATGGACATTTTGGGAAAAATATATTTTTTTTCCCATCATGCCTCTTGTCACTGCCCTACCTGAGTTTGCTCTTGAGCGACGCCACCTCTCGGCTCAGCGTGTCGTTGGCCTCGCCCGCCTCCTCCAGCTCCCTCTGCAGCTTCCTCCGGGCCGCCGCCATGCGCTGCGCCTCCTCCTCCGCCTCCTCCAGCTGGTGCTTCAGCTGCTTCAGCCGCACGTTGCCCTTCTCCGCCTGGGAGAGACAGAGAGGGAGAGAGAGAGGGAGAGGGAGAGGGAGAGAGGCGGTCAGGATGGCGAGGATCGGATCAGCCCCATGGCCGCCCCTCCCCAGCACCACGCTGCTCCTGCCTCACCTGGTCTTTGTACTGCTGGGCCTGCTTCATGTCGTCCTCCATCTGGATGCTCAGGTCCTTCAGCTTCTTCTCCTTCTGCCGCAGGTTCTTGCCGTTGGCCTGGCGCTCTCTGCACGACAACCACCCACCTCAAGTCATTACCGGACTGTTCTGTTTGTCCACCTTGTTTTTCAAAATCTCAATGACACACTTAACCTTTAATATAATTGACTTGATCGGTTGGACTGTAAACTTGCAGTGTGCTAATGCTGCCACTAGAGGGCATGTGGATCAAAACGACAGTGTGTGTTTGTGGTGGTGTGACTGATTCTCGTGTTCCAGCGTGTTCCACCCGCCGCTACCTGCTCTCGGTCTCCAGCTGCTCCTCCACCTCCCTCAGCTTGGCCTCAAGGGCGGCGACAGAGGACTTGAGCTTGGAGCGGCCCTGGCCTTCTATCTCCTGCAGCTTGGCCTTCAGGTCGCGGTTCTGCCTCTCCAGCTGCTGCCGGGAGCCCTCTCTGCTCTGGGTCGAGGCCCTCTCTGCCGTCAGCTCGGCACCCAACTGCTCCACCTACAGGCCAGGAGACACAGACGTAGGGAAAAAGAAACCTGCTAATATACAAAATATCCTCTGATCTGCTACATTTCTTTCTCCATCTGCGACAAACTGCAGCTTTACTGACTGTGATGCACCTTGAAAGGCTCTAAACTGAATTAGCTGGTCACCTGGAGCAATCAGAGTATTGCATGGAGAAAGAGGGCGGAGCTACAGCCAGCTGTGGCTGGAGCAGGAAGCTGCTGGCCATGTCCACCTACCAGCTGCTGGCTCTTCCGCAGCCGGTCGTTGAGGCTCTCCACGTTGGCCTGCTCCTCCTCCAGCTCCTCCTCCAGCTGGCTGATCTTCATGTCCAGGCGGCGCTTCTCATCGGACATCATGGACCTGGAGGACAGGAGGAAGAGGAGGAGGACGAAGAGGAGTAGGAGAGGGTCAGATCTTACAAACACCTAATGGACATCCACAGGTGGAGAAACGTGACGCGAGACCTACTTCCCAGAGGAGTTACTGGCCATCTCCTCCGCCAGCTCGTCTCTCTCCGTCTCCGCCTGCTTGCGAGCTCGTTCAGCTGCTGCCAACATCTGGACGGACAGACAGACAGACAGACAGACAGACAGACAGGGCAAATATTTCACCATCTGTTAATGGACCCTTTGCCACGTTGGTCAAGAACAATGTTCAGTGACGCCATCACCTCATGCAGCTGGACCATGTCGGCCTCCATGGTCTTGGACCTGCGCTCCGACTCCCTGGCGGCAGCCTGGACCTCCTTCTGGGCAGCACGCGAGTCCTCCAGCTCCCTCTGGAGGTCCTTCACCTGGCCCTATGAGGAGCACCGAGGAGCTCAGCTCAGCTGAGCCAGATCTGAAGATACTCCAAGGTTTTTTTTTCCCCTTGGCTGACCTGGATCTTGCGCAGCTGCTTGATGGCCTCGTCACGCCCCCTGCTGACCGCCTCCAGCTGGTCCTCGGAGTCCTTCAACTCCCCCTCCAGCTTCTTCTTGCCGGCCGACGCCTGCCCTCGCTGCTTCCGCTCCTCCTCCAGCTCTGCCTCCAACTCGCGCACCTGCGGAGGAGGAGGAGGAGGGTTGGCGGGCAGGCAGACAGGTCAATTCAAGCCCCGCCCATCTGCCAAGGGGCAGCAGAGAAGAACTTCCTCACCTGCTTGAGCAGCTGCTTCCTCTTCTCCTCGCCCATCTCGTCGCGGCCGTGCAGCTCCCGCTCGTGCTGCGCCTTCAGGGCCTGGCTGTTGACCTCCAGACGCAGCTTTGCGTCCTCGGCCACCTGCAGCTCGTCCTCCAGTTCCTCCATCTGCGCTCTCATCTCCTCCACCAAGGCCTCCAGGCCTCGCTTGGCCTTGTCCAAGTCGTGGACCTGAAAGCGGAAGGTTCAGAAGGACATCAGGAGGAGGATCTCCAGTGGCACTGGAGAGTCGGGGAAGCTCGTCGCTCTTGTCTTACACTCTTCCCCACGTCGTCCTTGGAGCTGATCAAGTCCTCCATCTCCACCCGGAGGGACTTCACCATCTTCTCCGCCTCCTCCAGAGCCGTCTGGTTCTCATCCAGTGCCCTGGCCAGGGCCAGCACACGCGTCTCCTTCTCCCTGGCCTCAGCCTCGGCCCGGTCACGCTCCTCAGCAAACTTGCAGGACACGGCGCGTTCCTCGGCCAGCATCTGCAAGATGAGGACCGTCAGCTGAATGTTGGCGCCAAGACAGGAGACAAAAATCCCTGCAGATCGAGTGGGACCTGGTCAAACTTCTTCTGCTTCTTCTCCAGGTTGGAAACCAGCTGCCGCTGGCTGTCCAGGTCCATGAGGACATCCTCCAGCTCCTGCTGCAGCCTGCTGCGGCTCTTCTCCGACTTGTCGAAGGCCGAAGCCTTCTCCTCGTACTCGCCGTTGGCCGCCTCCAGGTCGCGCTGCAGGCGCTTCTTGCCCTCCTCCAGCAGCTCCACTGTGCCCGACATCTCGTCCAGCTTCTTCTTGTAGTCCGACACCTTAAGGGGGGAGGCGGTTACAGTGGCAGTTTAACCTCGGGAGGGTCAGTGGGGAGGTGGATGGGCCAAGTGTGAAGGTGCCGACCTGCATGCTGAGGCTGGAGACCTGCCTCTCCACCGCCCGCTTGGCCTCCGTCTCCTCCTCCAGCTGTTCCATCAGGCTGTTCCGGTCCTCCTCCATCTGACGCAGGCGGCCGGACACATTCAGCTTCTGACGGGTCTCCTCGGACAGAAGCTCCTGGATGTGACCAGGAGAGGAGCAGTCAAATCCCAACTATCATAACCGTAGTCCCAAAAATTTGCTGCACGTATCGGGACAATGTTATTTTATATATCGCCACCAGGGGGCAGCTCAAATCAAGATTCACAAAATGTTACTCACCTGAGCATCCTGCAGCTGGGAATTGAGAGTGGAGATGTCTTTGCTCAGCTTGATGTTCTTCCCCTCAGTCTCATTCAGCAGGCCGATCACGCCGTCCAGCTCCACCTGGAGGTGGTACAGTAAAGGGACGAGGTATCGAAGGTCATGTCTGGGGTTTTTCCGAAGGAACCTTCAAGGTCTTCCAGTCGTCAGCGCTCACCGTCATCTTGGAGACCTTCTCGCCCAGCTCGGTCCTCTGCCGCTCGCTCTCGTTGAAGCGGCCGTGCAGGTCGTTCAGCTGAGCCTCCACCTTCTTCTTCTTGTGCTCAACGTCCTGCTTGGCGCTGGCGAGGGAGCGCAGGTCGGCACCGAGGTCAGTCGTTTCCTTCTCCAGAGCCTGCTTGGCCTTCTCCAGACCGGCCCTCACCTGGAGACAGAGAGGCAGGGGGAACAGACCTGAGAACCTGCCAGGAGTTTAGACCTCCGTCAGCCTGGAGCTGCAGTTGGAGCTGGAGCTCTACCCTCTTGGCCTGCTCCACTTGCTCGTTGAGCTCCTCCACCGCCTGGTTGTGCTTCTGTCTCAGATCCTGGACTTGGGCCTCGTGTTGACGTCCCTCCTCCTCCATGGCCTTCTTCAGCGACGCCACCTCCTGTTCGCGCTTCGCTCTGACGGCCACAGGAAGCACATCAGCACTTGAGCCAGAACACAGAGCTCCACGTGTAAGAGGCGTCTATTACAGACCGGAGCTCCTGCTGTGCTGCCGTGGTGTCCAGGCTGTCCTCCAGCTCGGTGCGCAGGGCGTTCAGCTCATCCCCCAGGTCCCGTCGGGCCGCCTCCACCTTGGCCCGGGCCGAGCGCTCCGACTCCAGGTCCTCCTGCAGCTCCGACATCAGTGCCTCCAGCTCTCGGACCCGCTTCACCGCCGCAGCACGTTGACCGCTCTCCTCCTCCAGCCTGCAGTCAAAAAAACAAGGAAAAACCTTCATCGTGCTTCTTCTATAAGCTGCACCTCCGTCACTCTGGCTCCACCTGCTGGACAACAATAGCCTAACGGTCACCGTGCTGCTCTGACCGGCTCTGTGTGCCCTGAAGCTCCTCCTCCTTGGCGGCCAGCTGCGCTCGGAGCTCGGCTAGCTGTGCCTGCAGGTCGGCGTACTGCTCCTGCAGCTCGGCCAGCTCCGCCTCCACCTTCCTCTTGGCCTTCTCCGTGTCCTGACGGCCCTTCTCCTCCTTCTTCATGCGCACTGTCCACAGAGTGACAAGAGGCTTGAGCGATGAAGATGGAAGATCAGAAGATCAGAGAAGATGTGGCTGTGGCTGCTGACCCTCCAGGTCGGAGATCATGGACTCGTGTTTGTTCTTGAGCTTGGTCAGGTTCTTGGACTTCTCCTCCTCCTCGGCCAGGTTGGAGCTCATGTCAGCGATCCTCTCCTCCAGAAGCTTGCGCTCCTGCAAACACCAAGCAGTGTGACTGTGTGTGTGTGAGAGAGAGAAGGAGGTGAGAGAAGCAGATCTGACTCTTTGTACCTTCTGCAACTTGTTGTTCTGGTCCTCCATTACCAGCACGTCCTCTTCTAGTTTCTTCACTTTTCCCTCCACACCCACCTTCTCCAGCTGCAGCTTCTGCCGAGCGTCTTCTTCCCCAGCAAGGTGGGCCTCCATTTGCTGTTGAGGTGCATCATGGGAGTCAGAGGTCAGCGACTGACTGTATAGGACAGGGTGCGCTGTGTGTGTGTGTGTGTGTCCACCTGCAGCTGCTGCTCCATGTCCTTCCTCTCCTGCTGCAGGCCGAGACTGCGGTCCTCCTCCTCCTCCAGCCGGGCCTCCATCTCGTGCAGCACCTCCTCCAGCTCCTGCTTCTTGGCCTCCAGCCGGACCCGCATCTCCTC
Source organism: Nelusetta ayraudi (assembly GCF_046127955.1). Classification (NCBI taxonomy): domain Eukaryota; kingdom Metazoa; phylum Chordata; class Actinopteri; order Tetraodontiformes; family Monacanthidae; genus Nelusetta; species Nelusetta ayraudi. The sequence continues at coordinate 302,776 of NW_027466244.1, forward strand.
GGCTTCGGCGTACAGCTCCGTCTCCGCCTGGAGCTTCACCTCCAGCTGCGTCCGCTCCTCTATCAGCTGCAGTGGAACGTCAACACGAGAACATGCTTTTCCCTGTCAGTCGTCCAGGTCAAAGGTCAGGTGATCCCCCCCCACTCCCCCCAACCACCATCTACCTGAGTGTGTTTCTGGGAGATGTCCTTCAGCTCGGCCTCAGCCTTGGCAGCCACGTCCTTGGCCGCCTTCAGTTCCTCTTCTTTTTGGCCCATTTCTTCTTCCTGTCTGGTGACCTGCAGCAGCGGCTTCACCTGGAATAACAAACAGATGCAATGGCGGCATGAAATATGGTGAAACACCTCCATACGGTCGACTTCTAATCCCAAAATCTAGCGTTTCTCTGATGGAGGAAGGCAGCCTTGGTGCTTCGTAGCTCCTGTTTGCACGCTACTCTGCAAACATGTCTTTGCTCTGAAAAGTGCACTTACTTATTTTTTTCTTTTTCCAATAATTAGTATGGTGCCTGTGTACTCATCTTTCTACCACACATGAGATTTGCGGACCAGTTATGAATTACTGGCTAATAAACCATGCAATATTCAACTTTTACTGGTTGACTGAGGCTCTTCTGCATTTGCCAGACATCTGTCGTACAAAATCCTGGTCCTACCAAGTTTGAAGCTTCAGTTATTTGGCTGATATTGAAGGTAAAGACTACACCGACCTTGGTGAAGAGCCTCCACCACTGCCAGTTCTTCAGCTTGAGGTAGCAGGCACAGTTCCGCTGGATGACCTTCATGGCGGTCAACTGCTGCTGACGTTTGCTGAAAGCCCTGAGAACACAGAGCCATCCAGGAGAGAGGTGTGGCTACATATGGAGCATAAAGGGCTGGAGGCGCCCCGTGCTGGACATGTAAAAACACTGTTGTACTTTAATTCAGAAATCAGACCATGGATGTCCTTACTTGCGGGCCAGGAAGCCTCTCGCTTGTGCCTGGAAGGCGATGATGATGACGGTCAGTTTGATGTCTCTCTCCTCCTCCAGCTGGGCCAGGACGCCCGTCCTGAAGAACATCTTGCTCTGGCCAATACGGTACAGGTTGGGGTCCAGGTCCAGGTGCGTCACCTGGAGCAAGAAAAAAAAGTGTCTTCACAGCTCAGTTTTGGACTTTTGATTCGAGCGTGATGTGTCAAGTCCTGCTCACCATCAGATTACAGGCCTGTTTTCCATCCATGAAGCCTTTTGGGATGGCACTGGCTGCCAGAATCTCATATCTGCAAACAAACATAAATAACTCATTTCAACAAAAACACAAAGAGAGGTTCAACATCTGTTTGCATCCTCAAAATAAAGAGGGATAATTCAAACTTAAAGATAGAATGAGTTTGTTCTGATCATTAAATAGCAGAGATATCTGGACGCCACCCAGTGCTGAGCATCTTCCTTCAAATGTAAAATGTGAGTTTGATTTGAGAGGTTGGGAATAATTAGTTTAGTAGTGGCCACAAAGAGAAACTACACTCTGTTACAACTATTGATCTATTATGGAGGCTTGAATAACCAAAGCAAACCAACATAATACACCATGAAATTAATCGAACGTTGCACAGATTTACTGTCAAAATGTTTCTGTTGCAGGCTCCTTGCATTTCTTTTGCTAATCAGGATGCATTCCATTCATTTTTTTGGGGACTGGCAGTGTCGCTCCGACGCCACGCAGAGCCGCGGCCCTCACCTCTGCCTGAACTCCTGGAACACGATGCGGTTGGGGAAGCCCTGTCGGCAGATGCGGATGCCCTCCAGCACGCCGTTACAGCGGAGCTGCTCCAGCACCAGGTTGGCGTCCATCTTGCCGGCCTGCAGCAGCACGACAGACAGACAGACAGACAGACAGACAGACAGACAGGGGAGTTGAGTGCGAGGCGAGACAGGCGGCGGTGGCTCATCCGCAGAGGACCCACCCTCTTCTCGTGGTTGGGGATGATGCAGCGGACGAAGTTGGGCTGCGTGTTGTTGAGGGTGGTCATGAGTTTGCCCAGCGACTCCTTGTACAGCTGGCCCACCGTGCGGAACATCCCCTTCTTGGACTTGGTGGAGGCCGGTGCCTCTGACATCTTGGTCATGGTCTCCAGACCCACCACCCGATCAGCTGATATGGAGGAGAGAAGAGGAGAGGAAGAGGAAGAGAAGGTGGGGGAGGAGAGAGGAAGAGGAGAAAGAGGAGGACAGAGTTAGAGGAGGAGGAATGTAGAAGAGGACAAGAAGGAGGAGGACCAGGAGGCAGCATTTAAATGTCTCTTTAAATGCAGCAGCAGCAGGGAGGTGGGCATGGCGGCGGCCCACTCACCGTCTTTCCACAGGTCCTGGATGAAGTTGCTGGATGAGTTGTTGAGCAGCGCCGTCACGTTGTCGTTCAGGGGATCCATGTTCTTGGTCAGCCAGTTGGCGGCGTTGTAGTCCACCTGGGAGAGTGAAGGAGACGGCCGTCAGGTTAGCCGTCCTGGACCACATCCACAGGCTGTTTTCCTTCTCGACTTCCTCCACCTTGCCGGCGTAGTGCAGGACGCTGAACACCAGCTTGTCCTTGTGCTGCTTGGGTTTGGCGAACTTGACGTGGCCTGTGTGAGTGTTGAGCAGCTTGTCCACGAAGGAGAGGTCAGTGGCTTTGGGGAACCAGCACTCCTCGTCCAGCAGGGCAAGGATGCCTGGAGGGTTGTTCTGCAGAGAGAACCGCCTTGACAGAGTCAGACCTGAGTGTGTGTGTGTGAGGCTATGTGTATAAGTGTGTGTGTCCTGACCGGCCTCTCGATGAGCTCGATGCAGGGCAGCAGGTCGAGCCCAAAGTCGATGAAGCTCCACTCGATGCCCTCCCTCTTGTACTCCTCCTGCTCCAGGACGAACATGGTGTGGTTGAAGAGCTGCTGCAGCCGCTCATTGGTGTAGTTGATGCACAGCTGCTCAAACGAGTTGTCCTGCGGTGGAGAAAATAAGAAAACACTTCCATCAGGGTCCAGGACTCTTTGAAGGTATCTAGAGCTTCATTGTCCAGTTCCTTCCTTTTTTTTTTATATCCAGTGCATCATGACACCAATTTGAATTCCAGAAACCTCCAGAAACCAGGAATTATGTCAAGAAAGCAGCATAATTAGCCCTCTGTTTACAGCCTGCTGCTCGCTGATGACAATGACACTTTGTTGGACTTCACACATGTTGGAAAGAGACAAACACAAGGAGGATCTCAGATTGTGGAGCAAAACACCTTAGTGGGTGTGTGGTCAATTGAGCTGGGAGAGTTTATTTGGTCCCCTTTGTGACATCACAAAGAGCACACAGGACTGGTTATCGACAGCGTGTCCGTCCCACCTCAAAGATCTCAAAGCCGGCGATGTCCAGGATTCCCAGGAAGGACGACGACTGCCTCTTGCTCTTGTCCAGCGTCTTGTTGACCCTGGCCAGGATCCAGCGGAACAGGCGCTCGTACATGGCCTTGGCCAGAGCCTCAATGGCAAAATCAGCCTGTAGGGGGAGCCAGACAGGAAGTCAGTGGGGTGGCGGTACAGAGCAGAACGTTCTCGCTGCGGTTGCTATGGTTACCTGCTGCTTGGTCTGGGCCTTCTGCACCACCTCGCGGCCCACCTTGATGCGGGGGGTGAGGATGGCTCGGGTGAAGTCAGTTACGTTGATGCCCTGCAGGTGGCAGACTTTCTGAGCAGCTGCGGAGACACAGGTGAGGGTTTCATTGACTGCATCTCTGCAGGAAGACGACATTCCAGAAAGGCCTCGTAAGGAAACCCAGCCAGGGTGAAGACAGAAGGTTACCGGTGTTGTCAGGCATGGTGGCCTGCTCGCTGTTCCTCTCCTTCTCAAACTTGACGTTGCCCAGCTGGAGAACGGTGGAGACCACCTTCAGCATCCCTGCACTCAGCCAGACGGGTTAGATGAGAGGGTTTGTCAGCGGTTTCTGCCCGACAAACAGGGTCGCACGCTTGGCTGCAATTTCCCCACCTATCCTCTCCTCCTCGTTGAAGCCCATGATCTCCATGGCTTCCAACGTCTCATCAAACATCTGGTCGTCCTCCTGACCCGGGATCTCCACGTGGCCGGCCACCAGGAAGCGGTAGGCTCCAAAGTCCTCCAGGAGGAGCTCCTCTGTGGGGCAGCCCAGTTATCCACTCTGAGAGTGTGTTATGGTACATCGCTGCAAGGCAAAGCTAAGGTCAAGAAAGACCTCCTCACCCCTCGTCTTGTCCTTGGCTCCGGCCACCATGTAGTAGAAGATGTGGAAGGCTCTCTCGGTGTTGGCCTGACGGATGCAGCGAGACTTCTCCAGCAGGTCTGACGGCTGAAGGTAAAGAAAAAAAAACCTCCTCCGGCTCTGCTTTTGAAAAAAACATCTGGCCTCACATCCTGTTTGTTGCGCAGCTACGACAGGAAGGATACAGGTGTCAATGTTGGCCCCGACGATGTATCCCGTCACGTCAAAGTTGAGCTTGATGAATTTTCCCTGCCGGAGGGAGGAGGAAACATCAGCGACGGCAACCCGGAGAGGAGAACTGGAGCTCAATGTGATGCAGTCACACTCACGAATCGGGAGGAGTTGTCGTTCTTGATGGTCTTTGCGTTCCCAAAAGCCTCCAGGATGGGATTCGCCTGCAGCAGCTGCTTCTCCAGCTCCCCCTACAGGTCACCGCAGGATTAAAATCGCTTTTTGCACAGAAGAGAGATGAACTCTGAGCTGGTGACGTCACTTGGAGCTTCAGTGGATGAACGTTACTCACGTAGGCCAGCTGCTGCTGTTGCTGCAGGGAGAAGAAACCATGAAAAGTGAATAAATCCCTCCACCAGCCGCTATTTTTACACAAATAACATATTGCGGTGGGGGTCAAAGGTCAACCATATGCATGTCTCAACTCACAGGAGTGGCTTCCTTCTTGCCCTTGTGGGAGGAGGCGACGGTCGCCAGGTACTGGATCACCTTCTTGGTGTTCTCCGTCTTCCCTGCCCCGGACTCACCTCTAGGGGGCAGAACGCAGTAGACCTTGAAGGATGAAAACTGACCTCATCGCCCCTTTTATCTTAATGTTGCTGCATTGGCGACCGTCAAACTATTAGCATAAAACTAAATAAAAATACTATTCTAATGATTTTGTTTGGTGTCAACGGCTGGTTGGAGGTCCTGGAGGTTGCGTCATCGTTTCATATTTTGCATTCCATTGTTTGCAACTAATTACGTTATACTATATTGTATTGTCTTAACACTTCATACACCCTTATCTGTACTTGCCACTATTTGAATTTCTTGACATAAACTCTTTGAATATTTCGGACTGGATGTGGGGTCAGAGGTCATTGCAATGGAGGGTCTGTGTGTTTGGACTCACGTGCACAGGATGGACTGATCCTCTCGGTCTGCAGGAGGGAGGTCGGGGTTGGGGGGGGGGGGAGAGGGAGAGAGATTACAGGAGATGTTGACTGAGCAGAACCTTCCAGGCTGAACAGACCAAACACCGAGTCCAGCTGGCCGCCGCTGCAGCCCAGACACAAGGGGCCCGGGCGGCTTCTGCAGTCCCGCTGGGGGGGAGATTAGCCTCCCATCGCTCACATCGCTCTTCTAAAAATAGCAGGTGGATGCAGCAGCTGTAATCTGGCCTCCCTGCTCCATGTATGGCCATTCGGCCGCTGAATGGAAAGTGTGGAGCAGGTCAGAGGTCAGCGGCGGACCAGCCGGGCGGTACCAGGCAGCTGTAGCCTGCCACCGTCCCACCTGGTGGGGGTTGGGGGGATGGAGGGGGGGGGGGGGGGCCTGACCACTGTGAATGTTTTGTCCATTTAAATTGAATAGTTTCTTTCCTTCACCTTGCATCATGTTCCTGTAGGCGTTGTCCGTGATGGAGTAGATGTGCGGCGGCACCTCGTGGCGCTTCTTGCCCTTGTACATGTCGATGATCTTCTCCGAGTAGATGGGCAGCATCTTGTAGGGGTTGACCACCACGCAGAAAAGACCAGAGTATGTCTGCAGGGGGCGACGGAGAGATAAAAAAAATCGGCATCAATGTCTAGAAGCTCTCACGTCTTGCATGGAATTTAGCTTCAGCCTCGACAAAGAAAGCAGCGGCAATGACCGAAGCCCCTTGCACTGAGCATGAATACATTTTTATTAATGTCAAATTTGGGAATTTGGTGCAAGAAATGAGGTCAAATTCCAGGTGAACAAACATCCTGAACCCCACATCATCTTCAGCGGCTTGTTTTTTTTGTTTTGTTTTATCAGGAGTGGCCAGAAGGGGGAGCCCTGACTGACGCTTCTGCTCCTCAGCTGAAGGTCACTTGAACTTGTGAAGGACAAGACAACTTTGATCATATGTAAAAACATCACACTGCATCATAAACCCTGCAGAATCTTTCTGCAGAATTTTCCCTGAATTCTTTTTAGCCGAGTTTAGTTTTGCGTTCAGAGTGCTGCAGCGGCACGTGAGACCCTCCCGCCGTCGCCTCAACTCGTCTGCTCTTATATGGAGTGGAGCGAACGCATGTCTTAACCTCCAATGATCCTCACAGCCGTCCATATTAGAGTCTCGGGCTTGAAAGTCCCATCCAGCCGCACCTTATTAGAGCCTTTCAGACTTTCGGGGGGGATGAGAGACATAAGCCGTTGATCCCTGCCGGTACGACCGCGAGTCCGCGTGAAGGGCAGATAGTCTGAGGGGGCGACGGCGGCTACACCTGACTGACGGTGTGGGGGGGGGGTCTCTTACGTAGATGAGGCTGGAGAAGTATCTCTCCTTCAGGTTGTGCAGGACGGAGGCCTCGTTGAGGAAGGTGAGGGCGGCCATGTCCTCCACCTTGCTGAATTTGGGCGGGTTCATCTTCTGGATGTCGTCCTTGTTCACCGTGGCCTTCTGGCCGTTGGAGAGCTCCACCAGCACCTGCAGCCACCAGACGGGGAGCGGCCATCAGCGGCCGGCCGAGGCTCCTCGGAGGGACCGGACAGACGGATGGGATGCAGCTCACCTGTTCGCCTTTCTCCTCCTTCACGCTGGCCTGCTCGAAGCCCTCCCTCTCAGACGGCACCCACACCATCTTCTTGGCCGCAAAGTCGGCCTGCGCCACGCCGCTGTTGCGAAAGTCGTTCTGCAGGTAGAGGTACTTGCTGTCGTCGGCGGCCGGGTCACCCATGTCGGCGCTGGCAGGGTCTTCGGGCTCGGGGGTGCGAAGGTCGGCGGCCGCTGCTGCTGCTGCTGCTGCTGCTAGCTCACAGGCGTCTGGCTCGTCACAGCACAAGGGGTCGGCCTCTGGCGTGTGGGCGTTGACCTCTGACCTCAGGGTGGGGTCTGTCCTGCAAACAAGACGAGGGTCCGATTGGAACCTTCAGTTTTTTCCTAATGTCTTGCTTACCTATTAGCCTCGAGTCAAGGAGGCCGCAGCACAGTAGCGACTGGACGTTAGCAAAGAGAAGAAGCTAGCTGTCGCTTCCTGACGGGATCAAGAGACACTTCACACTTCAACACCGCCATGTTCCACAGTCGGAGCCCACGGCTGCCAGTTAGCTGTGACTTTCCACCGTGAGACTTCTTGTTTCGCTTCTAGTTTCCAGTTTAAACGGAAAAGCCACCTTTTCGAACCTGTTTTCCAATCTTAAGGCAAAGCTAAGCTAATCAGCTAAGTATACTTGTGGAACGTCTGGAGGAGGGTCCTGAGACGGCAACGTCAGAATAAAATTATAATAACCACTTGCATTGACACATATTTTTCTCCATTTTAATGAAATGAACCACAATCCAACTTTATTTGTTTACTTTTTAGAGAAACTACCAAAAATCTTCTGTTTCCACAGACCAGCTATCAACTCCTTCTTGCACCAGTAAACATCACCTGCACACCCATCCCCCATTTAACATCACCTGGATCATCGGGGATGCGACCGAGGCGACGGCCGCCGATCCCCCAGTCGCAGCTACTTACTGGCCGATCCCGCTCTCCGCCTCTTCCCGCGGGTCATGCGGTGGCTCTGACTTCTCATCGTACAGCAGGCAATAAAACAGGAAAAGCAGCGCGCATATCAGCCCGATGGTCAGACAAGTGAGCTGCCATGATGGGATGCCCATGTTTGGCTAACCCCTTTGCTCCCGGCAGGCAGCTTGGTAGCCCAAAGAGGGATGCTTGGGACTTAGTGGGCAAACTGCCTTATAAGGCGCCCGCTCAGAGGTGTCCAGCCAAGCTTACCGTTTACACCAAAACGGCGACTTGTCACAAGGCGCACCCATGCGCGGCCACCAGGGCGGCAGGCACCTCGAGACGCGGCGAGTGAGAAGTGAAGCGCTTCAAGTTGGCAGGAGGGAAACTTTTTTTTTTACGCAACGACCATCCTGAACTTTGAGGAGATGATCTGCATGCTCCTCAGAAAAATCTCACACCACTTTAAAAGCCAGGGTCAATGAAAAACATGCATTCTCATTTTAGGTTGGTTTTTTTTTTTTTGTGACGAGATTTTTAATTTAATTAATTTAAACTGAAGAACTTTGCACTTGTCCGTCACACAGTTTTGCTTTAATCGTCAATGTGACTGTTCCGGATTCATCAGGTTTGTACGAATGTCGCAGTAAAAGCTCAAAGCTGTTTTGTTTTGGATGCAAGAAAAAGAAAAGTCATCGTGACAACAAAGAGGGAAAATAAGGGTGCGAGACTCACCGTGCAGCGCGTCAGCCCTCGGAGCTCCAGGGCAGTGAGGCTCTCGGGTCAGGTAGATGAAGTGGTGATGATGACGATGGTGATGATGAAGATGAGGTGGCCCTTCCTCCTCCACCACCACCACCACCACCACCACCACACTGGGACACCTGGGGGTGGAGCCGCAGCAGCAGCAGCAGCAGCAGCAGCATTAGCTGCCTCCACTCCAAAGTTGGCTGCAAACACAAGAGAAGAGTTCAACCAGCCAATCAGAGACGGCAGAGAGAACTTAATCATCAGAAACATGAACTCAACCGGTTGTCGTCCAAGTTTGGCCATCAGTAGTGTTTTTTTTTTTCAAGAGTCGCTACTGATGGACGGCTCTGGATGAAACTCTGCTTAATCTGTTCCTGAGAAAATTGACCCTCCCCACCCCTAGTGGCCCAATTGGCTGGGATGTCACGTGACATTAATGACGTCACCAGTTCATAATAAATCAACAGGGGGAAAGAAACCTTTTGTTTTTCTTTTAATCTAAAGTTCCTTTGATCTAGGATCTCAATATTAGCAGGTCCAGTTCCGTTTCACTGCTTAATGTTCTGAGACGCTGTATTCGCTTCAAACACGGAAGTTGTTATGTTAATTTTCTTCCAATATAAATCTTATAAAGTCCTGTTTCGAAACACAAAACGCATTTGAATTATCACTCTTGCGCTTTTTACAACGACAACAACGACAACAACAACAACATGCACTGCTCGCTCGCCGTAGTGTTGTTGCGGTTACCATGACGACCCGGCCGTTGGCAGCTCCGGCACCGTGATGTCCAGCCGGCCGGCACCGCCACTGGACCCGGACCTCCTCACGGTGTTCGACGGCTCCTCCCCGGAAGACGTGTCCCACGCCCGGCAGCTGTGGAGCTCCCTGTCGCTGCTGCCGCCGCAGGAGTCCCGCCTGGTGTCGGGCAACATCAGCCAGCGGCTGCCGCTGTCCCGCCCCCAGCCCCGGAGCTCCGCCACGGCGGCCGCCGGCTCGCAGCTCTCCGCGGAGCCGCCCAGCGTGGCCTCCCTCCGGCAGCGGCAGCAGGAGCGGCAGCGCTACGTGCTGATGGCCGACCAGAGGAGGGAGATTCTGGAGCTTCTGCGGAGGCAGCGGGAGCGGAGGATCCAGAAGGAGCTCGTCTCAGCCGCCTTCAGACCCCGAGAGAAACCCGGGAAGGACCGACGGTCCGAGTCCCGGCAGGAGATGGAGACCAGGAGGGACAAGGAGATGGTGCTGCAGCTGCAGCTGCAGTAGCAGGAGCACGAGCTTTTGTCTGGAGGCAAGAGGAGAAAGGTGTCTGGCTTCACTCGTCTGAGTTCACTCATTATAACCTAATGGACCAATACTGCAGGCTCATGAACAAGGACACACAACTGCTTGTTTGTTTTTTCTGTAAAAAAGTAAATGAAAAACAAAACCACCTGAAACATTGACTTCAAAGTGAAATGTGAGAAATACATGTATACATCTGGTTCTCCTGTGTATCTTCTCTGGGTTTGAAGGGAGGATCAATCACTTAACGAAGACGAGGTCCGACCTGCGGCGCTGTGGCTGAAGTGGCTCCAGATTGTGGATACAATCTAGAAACACAGAGGAAGTTAATAATGACTGAGCACTGGACACAAACACAGCTGGGTTTATTTCTAATTGTGGTCATTTTTGTTGACTTGTACAGCCATGGCGCACTCACTCACTCACTCACTTTTGCTTTAAATTTTTTTAATTCAGTTGACCAACTAGTTCGGCCTTCTGACACCAAAGCTCCAGCCATGCAGTGAGCAGCCCATACCCACACTTTATCTACGAGTGCTTGGGTCACGACCTTTTGCCGGTGTCAGCCCCCAGCAGCCTTACGTAAGCCAGAGTTAAAGCCCGTGCGAGTCTCCTGAATTCCAAATGTCCAGCGGAGAAGGCCCAACCATAATAGGCTAAGAGGAGGCACGCGGACTGTTGACTTTAACTAATTTGGTTCACTTCTCAAAGCTCCGAGCTTGTCGGAGGCCCTTGCCGTCCATAAAGGCTCTTTAACGTGGTGCTTCTGTGATGGCTACACCCGCCCCCCCCCAGCAGTAGCTTTGGGAGGTCCTCTGTCTGGAAACCATAGCGAGCAACATTTCTCTGTGTAGATCAGTCCATGAAGGTGGTTGGTCCAGCTGGTATTCTGACCAGAACCAGCCGGCAGTATTGACAACAACAAGTATGAATGTTTGTTTTTGTTTTTTTTGAGAATGTTTGAGCTTCAACACAGACGGTTGTTGTTGCTTATGGAAATCAAATACGTTTTGAAAAAGTTACTGACTTTGAGATAAATAGCATCATTGAAGTTGATGGGCCTCTTTACTCACAAAGGCTCCCGAGGAGAAGTTGTTGAGTCCAAGCAATTCTTTGTGAGACCTAATTAGACACACACACACTCACACACACACTCAGCTGGGGCCGCCGGACGTGTGGCTCAGTTTTTGATTGAGCCGTTCCTGTGGCGTAGTGAGCATAATTGGCCACAAGGTGGGAGCAAAGTCCAGCTACAGGTGAGCAGCACGGAGTTGTCCAGGGAGGAGAGGGCGACGACTCCTCGGGGGTTCACCCCGGAACTCCTACAAACTGCCCGGCGGCGCCTCCCCTCCCAGGGGGCGGGGAAATAGAAGCCGGCTCTGTTCCTCACTCGACCCGAGGAGACGCAGTTCTGAGGGAGAACCATCCGTCCACGTTCCTGACACTTCACTTCATATGACGTGTGACGCAGCAGAAAAGACAGACGGGACAAATTGACACAGCAGGCCATTACCGCCCCCCTGTGGCGGATTGGGGTTCAGCTCATAAACTCCACCACCTTTTGATTTTATAGCGTTGAGACTATTTGGAATAAGATAAAGATATTACAGGTGTTATCTTCTTGTCTTGTTTGTTATCGTTTGCTCCACAAAAAGAGTTTATGGCATTATCTGGTGGGGTTTTGGACAAAAAAAAAAAAAAAAACACCTAAATTTAACTTTTAAATGTTGAATTTAATTTGAAATTGAGCGTCAGATAAAATCGGACAAACTGGAAAAAGATGTTGAACTGAAATTCTGCTGGTATTAGATACTGTTATGGTTGTTATCACACGCTAAGATGATTCAGTGCGTGCGTGTGTGTGTGTGTGTGTGTGTGTGTGTGTGTGTGTGTGTGTGTGTTTTCTGTTCGTCACCTCTCAGAGCTGCAAGAGAAATAATGGAAGTCGAGCAGGAGAGAAAAACCTCTTGATCGCTTAATTCTCGATTCTGTCTCGACAGCGACAGGGTTGTAATTACAATGGATGGGTAGATTGTGTGTGTGTGTGTGTGTGTGTGTGTGTGTGTGTGTGTGTGTGTGTGTGTGTGTGTTAGCCTCAACGCCAGTATGGGGAGCAGCTGCTCTGCCAGCTGAAAAACCCATTTAGTCTTATTTATTTCTCTATCTGCGGAAGGCGAGGTTCCACCCCGCTGTCACATTGGGTCACCTGGCTGCTCTGAAGAGCTGCTCCTCGCCAACAAAGCAGGACATTTCTGTTCCTATGAATGAATGAACACCAAAGCATTCCATTCTAACAACTTCCCTGTGAGTCAGAGGCCAGTGCAGCTGCAGTGAATTTTCCATCCCTCCAGTGAATACGGTCGTCTCAGCCCGGGGGCCTGAAAGGCGTTTCTTTGGCGGTTTCCGACTTTTAAGAGTCTCTCTTCAGCCACACACACAAAAAAAAACACCTTTCCATCCTGGTCTGACCTCTCGGGCTCATCTGTGTTCAATAATATAAGAGTGAGAGCATCAAAGGGCGGCTTCCTGATGCAACCCTGCAGCAATAATCCACTTAAGCCTGGAACCACCACAGGGCCCGGGACCAAGTCTGGAGATGTACATCTGTATCTGCAGAGAGAAGATTCTTCCGGCAATTTCATGTATTTCTTTTTTAAGAAAACAAGCAAACAGGGATGCGGATCCCGTGATAGCGTCATAAATTCAGAGGGCCTGACTGCAGGGCCTTCGCTCTGACTGTAGGGAACAAATCGAAAGCAGGCCGGCTGGAGGACTAATCTGTCCGGGGGTTCAGAAGAGGAGGAGGTGCAGAGAAAATGTTTAGAAAGTCTTAGGAGAAGCAGAGTAAACTGAACTTGGATGACAGATGCAGGATGAAGAGAAAACCGAGAGAATTCTTTTGCTTTAATTTGCCAATTTAATGTCCCTGCCTTTCTTCTCAGCCTGTAGAACGACACGACAACAAAGACGCATGAGAACAACAACAACAACAACAACAACAACAACAACAACAACAACACTGCCAGAGGATAGGACACAAAGCACAGTGAAGTCCCCGAGGCTGAGTTTAAAGGCTGGTGATCTACAGCCACCCAGGAGGTTTCACAGCGCCTCGGCTCCAGCAGACGTCCAGTAAACGCAGCGTCGCCGCCCATCACCGAGGAGCCGCCGCGTGCCGGCGGGATGAGCCGCTAAGGTGACGTTAAAGCATCGGCAACAGCTGCGGCTCCACGCTCGGGCGGTAAAATATTTTATCTGACAATAAAATCACGTCGGCGTCGCTTCCTGCTGCTCCTGCATAAACTAACATATTCTGACACTGTAGAGGAGGAACACCCACTCCGCCAGATCGCTCAGCGCTTCGCTCAGCGACTGGCATGAGTCGTAACGAGGCACTTGCTGAAAATTGATTTGATACAAACAGCTCCGCAAATAAATTTGCTCGTAAAGTTTATTTTATTTTTGTCGGAAGAGGGATAAAAGCAATTAGTGCCTGACAGTCCAATTTTACTGGAGGAAATCCAGGACGAGATGAGTCGGAGGGAAATACATTTTGTTGGATGAAACAAAGTCAATCACAGCACTGTTGTAAAATCATAAAAGGAGTGACATGTTGGGACACGATGGTAATATGGGATTAAACCTCTTGTTTCTGCTCATCGACAGCTGTTTGATCACAAACTAATGAAGCAATGGGATAGAAGGAAAACAAATCCCACCATTGTTTCTACATTTTCGTTAATGGCCATGTATAAACATCTTTGCGAGCTAGTTTTGTTCCACTTATGGTGCACACCAGTGTCTAATAACGAGGAGACAACTCGGCAAAATCAAACGTTCCACAAAAATGCTAAACGTCCCAAAATACCTTTAGTTTTGAACCGGAGTAATCGATGCTAACAGGCTAGCAGCTGGAAGAAGCTAATGAGTGAAAGTGGATTTCGCCCCACCTTTCCCATCTCTGTTCATTCTATTCTGACGCATTCAACTTTCACTCTTCAACCTGCTCTCCCCCTTTTTTCCCCAAGAAGAAAAAAAAAAGAAAGAAAAAAAAAAAGAAATCCGGTCCATCTGTTTGACGCCAGAAACATTAAATGTCAGCGCTAATGAAGACGGTCATGCATTATCGCCCGCTGGAAAGCGCCGGCGGCGCTGAGCTCAGAGTGACGGATCGGGCCATGAGGAGGAGAGGCGGGCGATCGAATGCCCGGACATTAGGCTGCAGATGGATGGCGCCGCGCTGAGAAACGCACGTTTTGCCAGTAATAAACGCATTGATCTGGCGAGAGACGAGGCCGCCGTCAGCTCCACGTCGCAAGCGTCCCAAGCAGCCCGAGCTCCGGTTGGTTGCGCTTTGTGTTACTAACAGACGAGGCCGCGCGCACCCAAGAAGCATTCACACCTGCCGAGACGTGGACGTGCACCACGGCACCTTGACGTGAAGCGCTGCCGCCGCCAGAGTGCCGTCCAATCGGCAGCGGCCTCAGAGTGCGCGACGCGGCCAGCGGGAGGTCAGCAATCGGTCAGGCTTCAGGATGTATAGAAGCTGGGAAACAAGAGTTCAGTAACATCTGGTGGTGACTTTGCAGACTTTGCAACCAAACTGAAGATATGAGATACGAGCGCCAGGTCAGGGGGGAGGAGGGGGGGCCGCAGTCCACATCATTAAAAGACGTCTGACTGATTAATACAATCGTAAACTAGAAATTGAAAGAAGCCTTGCTGCTGAAGAGAAGATTTAACCGCTGTGCTCAGGATCTGCAGCGGCTGTTCACGGCTCCTGCAGTCCATTCATCACGTTGATCTACAGACACACGTGGACGTGGCGGGAAGGAGAGAGATCGAGGTCGCTGCACATCAGAGCATTTCAGGAAGAAGAAAAATGCCAATTTGTTTTAATGGTCCACACTAACAAATGATGGTTGCATGGTGTAATTGGCCATTTGTTTCCCAAAATCAATAATCTAGTGAGAGCAACGTCACGTTTTCGGGCGGCTCTGAGGAAGAAAATCACTTAAAAAAAAACAAAAAAAAACACCTCGGCGGTGTAATTTAAATTCATGCAAATCAGATTCCACTGAGAGGTTTTTTTTTCCCCCAGCATGTGTGATAAGATGAAAATAAGATGCAGCCCAGGGTTCAAGGTTGTGATGTGACCAGCGCTGGTGATTAACTGCTGTGGAGAAAACAGCATCTATTTCCAGGCACTGCAACAAAACTGAACAGCTGGAGAGAGGAAGTTCCTGGGGGTCCAATAGAATATTACTTCCTATATAAGACATGAAGTGATATCAATCTAAAACCCTTGCAGGGTTGACAGCAAACTGAACATAGGACTCAAGTGTCACTACGTCTCCTACTACTATTACTACTGACATCAACCTACGCTTAACTTGGTGGTGAAAACGCAGTCAAAACAATCTACAAAAGGCAGCTAAATGTGATTAAAAAAAAAAAAAAATGATTATATGTTATTGTTTCAATGGTGACCATCCGGGCTTCATCTGCAAACACAAGATTTACACCCTGCTGCCACAAACCAGCAGCCAGATTTAGAGGCTGTGTGTGGATTATTGCTCCGCCACACAACACAACTCCCGGCCAATTTAATCCCTGCAGTTTACAATCCGGCATCACGTCTCCTTATATAACACACACACACACACACACACACACACACACACACACACACACACACACACACAGAGATCACCCCGCAGAGACGTGTCACAGAAGTATCTAAAAGTGATGCAAAAAAAGTAATTATCTTATTTTTCAGTCATTAACAAGACATCTTAGCCAGCCAGTTCGCTCCAGTCACATTGTGACCAAGCCTAATGCTGAGCGGGCAACTCATAAAATCAAATGTAGCACACAATGGTTAAAGTGAACAGCACCAAAAAAAAACCCAAACCCTGACACCTCTTTCTTCAGTCTTTAAATGGTGACGATGTAACCACTGACTGGCTTTAGCTACAAAGCTTTATGCGCAACACATTATAGCAGACAGTATCGGTGAGCTTGCGTAATACCTGCTCACGTCTTGTCGCTCCCACTCTGGATTTATGTCCTTCCAAACGTCCCCCCCGCCCCCCGCCACCCGACGATGACGACGCGGCAGCGCAGAGAAGCAGTTCATTTACCCAGAGGTCAGAGGTCAACGTTCCCCCCGCTGCCGCGAGGAGGTTCACCACGTCCCCAAGGACGCGGTGACGGAGACGTATATTAGCTCTATGGGAGCGGCGACCCTGTGACCCTCGGGTGATGGAGCTGTCAATCAAGCGTTTCCACGCCGGGAGGAAAAACTCTCGCCGAAACATGTTTTACGAGTCAGAATTAAGTTTGGCGCAGGGGTGAGAGCCTTTGTAATTAACTCTGTGTGCTAATAATTCACTTTGCAGGCGCACCATGTCAATATTTGCCCTTTCGTGCTCGTCAAACTGATTGAATTATGGCTCCAGCCCTTTTGAAATTTGTCGGAACTAATGAGTTTGCCTTGTGAGAGTGTTCCAGGTCTGATTCAGGCTGGAGGACCTTGCAAATGACTCATTTTGGTTTGATCAGGTTTGTAAAGGGCTGCAGCTTTGTTCATTCTTCTGGATGTGCTACAAATGTTTCCAAAAAAGTAATTAAAGTGAGGCTTTAATTATGGCCAAAAATGCGAATGCAGGTGTACGGGGTGAAAACCCAACCCTGCCACAAGGAGGCAGTAAATACATCTTGGCATGTTGGCTCCAAATGGTTCCACTGTCGTCAGGCAGGAAAAGAAAAGAGAGGAAAAACCAGAATGATGCGACAATAACAAGTTCTAAACATGTGTGAAATGAGCAGATATATATTTTTAATAGAATTCTCAACATTAATATTCACATTCAGTGTCATAAATAAAGCATGGCCGCCACTTGACTCTGTTGAAAGTGCTACGAGTCCTATTTTGCGTTTGTCAGCAGTTTGTGGTTCCAAAGCTGATAGGACTCCTTGCTTCCTTGCTTCCTTAATTCCTTCCTTGCTTCCTTGCTTCCTTCCTTCAACACAACATTGACAGACTGCAACGTTCACGCGCCTGAAGACGCCACGAGCTGCTCCTCGTGGGTATTTGTGCTACTTTTAAGCTACGTGTAGTTGCCATGTCTGACCACCGAGGGCGCTGCTGGAGTAAAATCAAACAGACTTGTGTTAATATTTCAACCACGACGACGGCAGTGTTAAAATACGAGCCATAGCTTACGAGTGTACGCTGGAGAGAAGCTAGTCTGCATTCAGTTCCGGATCTACAGGTCAGAGGTCGCAGTTTGTTTGTTTCTGATTTTTACGTCAACACACAGAAAACACGTCCGTCTAGTTTTTGTTTTTTAAATTAAATAACGCGTCTGCAGCCAACCACAAGTCGGGTTCTTAGTCCTCACAATGCAATGAAGGTCCGCTGTGCTTTAATCCAGGGAACTGTTCATCACGGGGCCACGCCTCCTTCCTGTAAGACCCTCCCATCCCCACAGAGGAAGGGGGAGGGGCTCAGCACTGCTCCTCCCCCAAGGAGTCAGTGTTCTCGCCCAGGTCTATGGAGGCTGACGCGGCTCTCATCTTTCCACGCCCAGGGCCAGGACCCGGACCGGGACCGGGACCGGGACCAGGAACGGGACCGGGCCCCCCGACCACCAGGCCGGCCCGGGGCCCGCCGTGGCCTGGGTAGACCTCCACAGTGCTGGAGATGGACTGCAGCGAGCGGTCCCGGAAGTAGTGGAAGGCCTCCTGGTCCAGGTAGTTCTGCTCCTCGCGGAGGCCCTGCTCGAAGAGCTTGCGCTTGTGCCGGAACTCGATGACCGTCTTGGTGTAGGAGTTGAGGGTGGTGACGGAGGCGGCCATGCAGCAGGTGAAGGAGCCCCACGCCATGCTGCCGGCACAGACACACAAGAGTTGGCTGTCATTGTCATCTCAGAAACTTCTGAAAGACAACAACATCAACGACAACGGCAGGAAAGTAATTTTCCTCCAGGCAACGATATCACACCAGTAGATTTAAAAAAAAAAGAAGAGAGGGAGATTTATCCTGTGCACCTGATTGGCTGCTGAGCAGATGGATGAGCAGGAGGACAAAAGCCAAACAACATCAAACACAAAAGTAAATTCATAAAGATGAAGAGACAAAGGGAGCGGCGACACGAGACGGATCTGAAAGCCTCCGTCTGACTTTATCGAAGCAGGTGGAGTCGTTTAATTCATCAGCCCGGAAAGTGAAAAAAAAACAAACAACCCAACAACGTTCCATCATGAATCACAAACAGTGCGACTCAAACCGGTCCCCGCCCCCCCCCCCCAAAAAAAATGGGACAAACAATATTTTGTGATGATGATGCGGGTTGACTGATGAACTTCAGAAGACAACTGCGAGTGCGTCAGCCGTCGGCTCCAGCTGGCAGCCGGAAACTTCTGACACACTGACTTATTACAAACACGGCTTTGAGGAAAGTTCTGCACACCAATGTCAACATCATCAGCATCACTTTGAATTTCCTCCTCACCCAAAATCGGAAAAGGTCGAGATCAAATCGGCAGACATGATTTTTCACGGCGCAGTGTGAAACACGACCCCGGACCTTCTTTCTTTCTTCGCTGGTGGAAGTCCGTCTTCCTCGGAAAACATGTCGACGCGGCCCGTTTTAAACTTTTCCAAAGTGGGGAAAAGAGAGAAGGTCGTCGGCCCGGGTGGTCACATCACTCACCCCGTCTGGAATGTGGAGCACGTCCACAGCGTTTCGAGCTCGTCCTGAAGGAGTTTTTCGGCCTTGCGCTCGGCTTAGAGGTTAATCACTGCGTCTGGATTTATCTCTTCTTAACAATCCCCCCCCCCCCTCCAACGACTCCCACGTGGCGCTGAACCGGAGCTCCTCCACTCGGCCCGATGAGTGGGAAAGAAATTCTTCATTTCATTGAGCGTCGACGCTCGACGTGTTGCAATAACTTTGCCATCAGAGCCGGAGAAATAACAACCTTCAGAACCAGCTCCAGAACCTCCAGCCTCAACCTGCTGTGACCAACTGGCTGCCCGGGTGCTGGAGGTCAAAGCTTCCTCGATGGATGGAAGATTTGTCCAATCAGCCGTCTGCCTTTTCCTCTGAATGAGCCTCCAGGAGATGATCAACAGGGGAGAAGGTCTGATTGTTCACCTGCTGATTGGATTTCACTCACTGGCAATAAAAACTGGTGATGGAAGCAGATCAACTTGGAAAAACCTCTCAAACATGGCTAAAAGGATTTGACGCTATCGTGAGGTGGTTTTTCAGACGCATCCATGAAGAGGAAGATGTCAAAAGTGTCATGGAAACACTCTTTCGCATTTACACGTCAGTGGACGTGAGGTACATGGTCAAGTGAAAATGGCACGTTGTGATTGGACGAAGGAGGAGACAACAGACTATTTTTGACCAGTCATCAAAGAGAAAAATCGCAGGACGAGATTTCACGAGAATCACGGCTCATGCGCTTCACACCATTCAATGGAAACACCTGCAAACCGCAATTGCACTTCATTTTCAAAACATTGCTTTTATTTTGCGAAAAACCTGTAATGGAAACACAGCTACTGGAACGCTGTAGCTTTTGTGGCTTTATTGTGTGTGTGTGTGTTGTGTGTGTGTGTGTTGTGTGTGTACTGACCAGAAGGACCAACCGTAGTCCCAGCTGTGGGGCCTCCAGTCCTCAGGACCCAGACTGACGGTGATCTGAAACACCTGAGTGTACATCATGTGGGCCACCATGCCAAGAAGACCTGCCGAACACACACACACACACACACACACACACACACACACACACACACACACACACACACACACACACCTCTATCAGTGCCTCTCTGCATTGCCCCCATCACCGCCCCCGCTAGCGCCACCACCAGGGCCAGCCTGCAGCCGCAGCAGGTGCTGCTTGCTAATCTAATCTGCCGTGAAGTTTCCCATCAACAAAACAATCTTTAATCAAATCACCGCCTAATACCGGACATTAATCACAGCAGGTGTAGCTATTATTAGTCGTTATGGCGGCTGCTGATTGCTTTAAAATTCCAGGGCTGCGAGACGGTGCGATCAATTCGGCGACAGCCTGCAATCAGTCACACGCACACAAGCGGCCAATCAGAGAGGCCCGACCTGAAGGACTCCGGGAAGTGGGGGCGTCGGCCCTGCGACGCAACCACGGCAACCAATCAGCATCCAGGTGTGCGTCACGAGCCGAGCCGTGTGCGTGTGTGAACATTTATATGTAAGAAGAGCAAACAAACTGCGATGCTGATGACGACATGCAGTGACACCTGCTGCAGCTAGAGGTCAGCAGCTAGTTAACAGACTAGTTAACTCCTGGTCGACTCTCCTGGCTGATCTTCCATCCATCCATTCATTCATTTAGTTATTTATTTATTCGCTTGACTTTATTGCAGCTTCATTAGGTGTGAAGCACCTTCGTAATGTGCTCCGTAAATAGAGGACGATGGATTGAACTCAGTCACGGCGCCACCTGGCTGTAAACCCTCCAAGACATGATCCTGATTGTACCCTGGAACGAAGCATCGCACTGGGAATCTTACAAGACAAGAATTAAAAGGAGAAGGAGGAGGAGGAGGAGGAGAAACAGGAAGAGCACAAAGAGGTGGAGGAGCAAGAAGGAAGAGGAGGAGTGAGAAAGAGGAGGAGGAGGAGAAGTAGGAAGGAGCGAGAAAAAGGACGAACAGGAGGCGGTGGAGGTGGTGAAGGAGGAGGAGGGAGAGGCGGAGGAGGAAGAGAAGGAGGGAGAGAAGGAGGAGGCAGAAACAGGAAGAACAGGAGGCGGTGGAGGTGGTGAAGGAGAAGGAGGAGGAGGAGGGAGAGAAGGAGGAAGAGGAGGGAGAGGCGGAGGAGGAAGAGAAGGTGGAGAAAGAGGAAGAGGAGGAGGAAGGAGAGAAGGAGGAAGATGAGGAGGAGGAGGAGGAGGAGGAGGAGGGGGGGAGAGGCGGGCAGAGTGCAGTGGGTGAGCTCGGAGCCAACTCCTTGTGTAAGAGGTTTAACATGAGTTGGGATGGACGAAATCCCTGGCGCCGACTCAGGGACGTATTCCAGGGGATAACCTTTGACCCCGGACGATCCCTCACAAATCTGCCCGGGACCGTGTGCGCTCCTCGCCGCCACGGGCGCCGCTCTGAATATTCAGAACCGCAGCTCACAGCAGGGGAGGCCAGGGAACGTGACAATGAATCGGCCCGCAAGTCCCCATGGCAACGGACCGGGATCAGGCCGGGCCGGGCCGAGGTTGGTGGGTGGGGGGGGGGTCTCACCGGACAGGACGGTGAAGACGGCGGCGAAGGCGTTGAGTTTGAGCCCGTCGATGACGTTGCTGGAGTGGAAGAGCTCGAGGCACATGAGGCTGAAGCCGACCACCAGCAGCAGGATGTAGAGAACCTCGGACACCACCGACAGCCACAGCACACCTGCAACACACAACAACAACAACGACAACAACAACAACAACAACACAGTCAGCCAGTGAGGGGTTTCCAAGTGGCCCACAGGGGGGAAAGGGGGAGGGGCTTGAGGTGAAATACGTCAAATTCATGCCAGTCATATCCAAGATGCATCTATGAGCACGCCTTGACATCACTTCCTGTTTCCCTCTGGGCTTTAATTTCCACTTGGCTGAAGGAAACAAATGTTGAAGGTGATAAAAAAAAAAGCCTGGCGGGTGATAAAAATCACTGCGCCCCGATAGCTGACCAAAAGAATCTTCTGCCTGATTAAAAAAAATGTAAAATGCATCGGCTGACGGAGACGACAGAGGCTTCATTAAAGCGCTGACGGTAAATAAAACAGCTGACATGAGGGAGGAGGGAGCTCGTCTCTGATAATCCCGCCTCTAATTAGCCGCCCTGCATGTTTTCATAAGAAGTGACGGCATCCCGTCCACACGGAGAAGAAAACCACAAAGACTGAGGAAGAGGAGGAGGAGGAGCGGCAGCTGCAGTATTGATTCATTGATTAAGTCCGGACTTTTTTTTTTTTTTTTTTTTTTTTTTAGGATGACACTTTTCATCAGTCTGAAGACGCATTCTAACACACTCTGGTAGCCCCGGATGAATTCAATTAGCGCTGCAACAAATGATTTATGTCAGGGCTCCATGTGTTAATTAATTTGGAAATAAGTGCAAATTAAGGCTTCGTTTCAGAGGGAAATCAGTCAAGTTTTCTGCACAAAACTCAAAACCTCCACCAAAGTTTGCAGAGTTCGCCTCTCGTGACGTGAAGCCATTCATTTGCGAAAACAGAGGCAACAATTTCACCCACAACTCATCGACGGTGCGCTGATTAGGCGGCTAATCGTGTTAGCTTCACATTCAATTAGGGGGAATTTAGCTCATTAGCGCAGCCAGAATAATGGCTCCTCTAAAAACAAGCAATTTATTCATTTAATTTAACATTTTGTTTCAAACTGAGCTTTTTATTTATTATATTAGAACACCTGACCCCGCCAGCCAGTAGCTCAGCTGATCAAAAACAGGCCACGCCCCCTCCCTGAATCCTCACTTTACCTCCAACAACAAACCCGGACGCTGCGCGGCAATTTTTTTTGCAAACTCAGCGGTGAGCGTGTAAACACGGCCGGGCGGAACACGGCATCCTTGTGTGAGGAGCAAGGTCGAGCCGCTCTGCCTCCAGATGGCGCCGGCGGAGCAAACCATCGCACCTCATTCATTATTAACCAGCTGCCCCAGCGTGAAGCGCTTAAACACAGGTAGACGACCACCACTGAGGTATTCATAATATCTATTTTTCATTCCACTGGCACCAATATTGTGTGTTTCGTGAGGAGGAAAACACGGAGCGGGAGGTTGTTGTTGAGGTCCGAGGCGTTTTCTTTTGTGTGGACCATCAGCAGGGAGCAGAGAGTCCTCCAATATGATAAAATACAATACGGCACTGAGGTTTTATTTTTCAGCAACAAGGGCAACAAAAAAAAAAACAACAACATTAATTCAAGATTTGAGCCTGTTGGTCCAACATCATCCAACTGCTGCCAGTGCTTTTAAATAATGTCAGCCAAAAACAAAATAAACAACAGCAGATTTTCCAAGTTGGCAACACCTTTTGAAAAACCAACTTTGGAAATGTTCAATGTTCTTTTGGACGGTTTGGCTGTTCTGTCGCTCGACAGGCGAAACCTGGAGCGTCTTTTAACCAGCTTGGGGTCGTTTCTTTCTTTCTCCCCCTTCTTTTTACTGTGGAGCCCACATTGAACTTGAGGCGTCGCCGTCACCCGGCTGCTCCGCAGGTTAGAATAACTTATTATGAATCAAAGCGGACGGCTCACCTGTTAAAGGAAAAAAAAAACAGAGCTCGTTTCACATCAATTAATGGGTGTCACTCGCTCTCCTCCTCCTCCTCCATCACCATAATCACGCCGGGAGCCTCGGGAGCCGTTCGGCCGCTGATTGAATCATCACGGACAGCAGCATTTCTAAAGAGGGAGACGAGCCCCACAGTGTCGGCAGAGTCGCTGATGAGACGCCGTTAGCAGGTAAAAATCACCTGGATTCTCTCCAAGAGGCCTTTTACTGGCGC
Organism: Nelusetta ayraudi; assembly: GCF_046127955.1. NCBI lineage: Eukaryota > Metazoa > Chordata > Actinopteri > Tetraodontiformes > Monacanthidae > Nelusetta > Nelusetta ayraudi. The sequence continues at coordinate 326,323 of NW_027466244.1, forward strand.
TCTCATTCTCTTTATGCTCTATTAAAGCACATTTTTTTTTGCTGAGGGGGTCGATTTTCAGCATTAGCCCGTCGCAAAAACCGGGGTGAATAAAAGGGAAATGGCTGAAAGGGAATTCTTAGCAAGAGGCGGGGCCACCATAAAGCCTCGGGAAGTGATTGGATGAGCAAGCAAATAAGAAAAGCCATCGCTTCTTTGCTTTTCTGATGAGGAAATGTTCCACCTGCAGCGTCCACGCTGACACGCTTCACACAGCAGCGGCTTTCCCAGACTCTGGCTGCGGCTCCGCCTCTTTCTCCTTTAAATGCAGCCGATTGTCGAGATTGGGGAAGGGAAGCAGCTGAACAGGAACCTGAACCTTCGACTCGGACGTCGCTCTTCTATCTCGGGTGAAATCAACAGTTGGTCATGTGATTGGGGAAGAAGGAGCGCAGGACAGATATCCTGATACCCAGCCTCTCGGTCGTCGGGCAAACTGATTGTTTTTTCAAAGTGAAGTCAAGGACGAAGCTCATTCCGAGCCACAATCGATTCTGCTCGCCTTTAAAGCTAAAACTTCCTCAGTGCTCGGCTCACATCAAGGTCACGCGACACGTTTCCAGCTTGCAACGAACGAGGCTGTTGTGGCAGAAATCCCAGCAAATCCACCGAATGAGACGCGAACAGAGGGATGATTGTCTCCGAGATTCTTTCCGACCATTCGATGGCGCTGTGTCTCACACACTGGGCCTTTAAAACGCTGGAGTGGCGGTTCTCCATTGCGGATGCGCCGACTCCCACACCAAATGCCAACTTGGAATCGTTTGGCCGGAAAATAAGATTTCAGGGGGGGAAGAAAAAAACCGAATCATCTCATTTCCACCTGTTTCCATCCGTTTGTCTTTCCAGACACGTCGACCGGCTGCAGCTTCCTGCTTTCTGGGTCCAGCTGATCTTTGGTTTGTTTGGATGCACACATGCCTTTGATACAGCATGACCTGTTTTTAATCAGTGTCTGCGCTCAGATTGTTTTTTTCTTCCTCATTCTGAGGGGAAAGAAAATGCTAACAAAGTCATCAGACGTCACGTTGTCCTTTTTCCTGCACCGACTTAAAAGGAGTTTTTGAAAGCTCCTCAACAATCCAGAGGAGAAGCAAGAGTGTGTGTGTGTGTGTGTGTGTGTGTGTGTGTGTGTGTGTGTGTTTCTCCCTGAGCCTGTGAACAGGTGGGGAGCGGCGGCGATGCCTAATGGCGGTCATTACTCACCTCTCTCCGACGCCGGGGCGAGATCAATGAAGCTCCGACACTTCTCACCTGAGAGAGGGGAGGGGTTGGGGTGCGGGTGGGGTGGGGGGCACAGGTGAAGGAGGAGGTGAACGAGGAGGAGGAGGAGGAGGAGGAGGAGGAGGACAAAACAAAATAAAAACAGCTGTTAAGAGTCAGCGTGTCAAAGCCACGATGTTGCAGAAAAAAAAAACACTGCGAGCGACGATCAGACGTCAGAATCTGATTGGTGCAATCTTTAAAGCTCCGCCCCCCCGGGGTTTTCTGCCAGTGTAAAACCTCACGGATGATGTGTGAATGGTTCCTTTTCGCCGTCTCGGCTCACCAGCTTTTCACCCTTATCAACATGTTTTACAGGCTGCTGGCCGTCAGCAGCTTCGCTTCCACTCTGCAGGTCAAACAGGGAGACGTAACTCAGCCGTCGCAGTGACGCAGGCGGCCGGCAGAGCCATCCATAATCAGCCCCAACACACACACACACACACACACACACACACACACACACACACACACACACACACACACACACACATGCACACACAGCAGAGAGGCTCTATTTGTCTCCTGACCTGAGCTCCAGTGTAAAATACAGCGCTGGCTGGTCCCGGTGCTGGCAGAGAGGATGCTGGGAAATGTGTTCGTCCTTGAGCGACGCCGGGTGACGTACCACCGCCGCCCGCTCTTGTTTATATTCAAACGTAAGCATATATATCTATAGCCCAGCCGATAAGACAAGCGCGTCAGAAAAACAAAGTGACCCCTGGTGGAGGAAGGCGATAACGCAGCCGGGCGTATTTCACAGTGACAGAGTGGGAAATGAAGTGTTTTTATCAAGTCTGTTGTCTGCTCACATGTTCTGTCTGGTCGTCCCAAGTGCCGCTTGTGGCCCCGCCCACAGGCACCACAGGACCCTCCCACTAGTGTGGTAGTCCTGGAGATTGGTCTTGGACTCAAGACCAGTCTCCAGACCACTTTTGAAGGCTCTCGGTCTCGGGCTTGGAGGCCTTCTTACTGGGTCTGGTCTCGGTCTGGACTGTACGGGCTCAGGATTTTTGATTTTTCATCCTTGGATATACAAAGTCTTGGTCTGTCCTCGATCTCGATGCTCTCTGGACTTGATGATGTATTGGTCTTGGTTGGTGCTGTCTTGACTAAAACACAACCTCCCACCTCCGCCTGCAGCAGGTTTACCAGCTGCGGCTCCGCCTTCTCGCTGTTCTGCCCACCTGTTGTCTCCCCACTGTGGCCCCACCCTCCCTCCCCCACCAAGCCGACGCCCCCTCAGCCATCTGCTGACCACCACCCCACCCCCACCCTCTCCCAGTCTCTCCTCTCGGATGCCTAGGAATGACGAGCACGGCGGCGGCACAACCGCTCCGAGGTCGTTCTAATTTGTGCTTTGGCTCCAAGGTGAAAGCCGGAGGGGGAGGGGTGTTGGGGGGGGACTGCAGAGGAGGCGGAGCCAAAAGCCAAAAGGTGAGCGGCAGCGGCGTCTGATTAGGACATGTGGATCTAAAATGTGATTAAAGAGCGAGCGGGGCCCCGGCGGCGACCCGGCGGCGGCTCCAGCAACACAATCAGTATTCCAGCCAACCTCCGAAATGTCAATTAACTCCCAGCCCCTCCAAAATAAAATCCCCGCCGTCACGTTTCCACTCTGTCGGGCTGTAATAGGACGGTGTGACCAGACTTCAGGTGTTTTTTTCTTTCCCCCCCTCCCCTCTTGAAATGTTCAGGTTATAGTCCCATTTTTCACACCGCCTTCTACATTATTGCACGAGCCTTCAGCCCTCAGCTCCCAGCAATCAGCGATGCGGTGTCATTCTGGGCTAATTGCAGCTGTAATGAGTATGAATGGTTTTCGTGGATCTACAGTTAATGTGCCATTACTTTTATGGTCTCGGCTCTTTTGGCCATTATTCACGGCAGACACGGCGGGGTGACAGAAAGGAAAAAGAAGGCGGCACTTCTGCGATTCTCTCTGACTTTCAAGAATCTCGCAGCCGCTGAACCGCAGAGTTTCCTCCAAGTCTTTCACAGCGGGGATGCAGAAAAAGTTTCAACCTAAGGCAGCGCTACAGCCAGGGTTTACTAGTGGCATAAAAACAGTAAACTGCTGCGAGGCTGCAAACAAACTGGCACTAGTAGGGAGTGATCAACTGGCTCCACTGGGAGGGAGGAAGTCCATTGAAACACACCAGTTCAAACAACTGCAGCTGGAGGATAACAAGGTGACCAATTAGCAGAACGACAGAGCTAAAACTGATGGGGGAAAGTTGTCATTGCAACTTCATTGCAACACACAATGCAAACTGGACTTTTGGCGCTCAAGATATAAAAATAGAACAACGACAAAAATATTCATAAGGTTTTGTGTCAACAGAAATATGACATGACCGTTTTTTTGTGTCTTTGTGCGACGTCGAAGCGGTGCACAGCTGCTGTGGACTGCTTCTTTCTCCAAGCATCGCAGCAGATTTGCAAGATGATGGATGTTTTTGAATTTTCATCAAACGTGTGAGAGCGGAGAGAGATTTTTAAAAAAATATATTCACCAAAGACAAAAAATCTCTTTGAATCACTGAATAGTCAAATTCAATAAGGCGGAGCCGTCCTTGTTATTATATCCAGCTGAAGTGCCAACCGGCAGGCAGAAGAGTTTGGAAATTGAGGAATGCCCGAGTGAGCACGAAGTTTGATGGAAACCTGAACTTTGAGTCTCTTCTTCTTCTTCTTCTTCTTCTTCTTCTTCTTCTTCTTCTCCTCCCTGAGCCTGAAACAGTGTCGCGCTGAGCCGCTTGAGTGTCTCTGCCGCTCGTGCCAGATTGCAGTGATGTAATGAAGTCGGTAAGCCTCGCCGGAGCGGCGGCGGCGGCGGCGGCGGCGGCGGCGGCAGCAGCATGACTACGCTTTTATAAATTCAACCTTCAGCCGCCCAGGTGGACGGCCGCTGCCTCGACTGCGACGGCGGGCAGGCAGACGAATGGAAACATCTGCGGCGGGACGTGTGATTGAGTTTGAGGCGAGAATCGCACACTTTCCTCGCCTCTGATCTCATCTCTGGAGACGAATCTGAGGCGATTTCCCCTCAGCAGGCTGCTGGCGGAGGAGCGGCGTGCTGAGACGGATGAATGGAGGCCGCCGGGCTGCATGACATCAATCAGCAGCCCGGCCTGAGGTAACGCCGAGGGGCCGCAATGAGCCGGGACTCTGCGGTGAAGAGGTGCGAGTTGTGCCAGTGAAGGTTCAAAGCAAAGACTCGTGTTTGGAACCAACTCGTGCCCCAACCTCATTGACCACACACACACTGCCTGCGGTTTATGTTGGGCCTTTAGCGACTAGGAGCAATCACTGCATGAGCTCAGTTGCAGTGATTCCAGCACGCTTGGACAATTTTACCTGCTTATTGTTTTTCCTTGACCCAGATATCCCAAAATACACACAGTCGCACCCCCACAATCCATTCAGGTCAGCTAGTGACGGTGGAGACCCCGCATTGACAACAAACCGCTGAGACGGTCACATGATTACTTCATATAAAAATGTTTGTCACGTTAAACCAGTGGGACGTCTTGGATGGAAAGAGGCGGGCTGATTGGAAGGCTCCACGGTTGGACTGAACAATATCTCGCCTGCCACCAGGATGCTTCACTTCACTGTGAGGGTTTTTCCCTCATTTGGTTGAACACCTGATGCTGTTTATACTATTTAGCTCAAATCCTGCAACAGCGCCACCCAGTCAGACCGAGCAAAGCAAGAGGCCGAAGACATCAACAGCAGAACCCCACCAGTCGGTAAAATGGAACTGCACAGGTGAGCGCACACCTCCCTGCCATAATCAAACTGTCTGTCTGGCCATCTGTCGTTCAAGGCCATTTTCACAGGGCACATCTGTGCACGACTGGCTGTCTCATGAAACATGTCATGATCAACTTTCAGGCCAACAGCCTGCAAACTAAACCCGGACGAAACCCTTTATTTCCAATCAAACCAACTTATTTCATGTCAGTTGATCTTCCTCCAACCAACTGTTGTTTGCATTCTTTTTTCTTTTCTTTTCTTTTTTTTTTTTTTTTTAAAAGAGAAGAAGCTGGGAGCATCACAATAAGACTGCTCTAAAGGATTCATCTTGAAACCAAACGAAAAAAAAAAACGTTAAATGAATTTTTTAAAAAAACAATCAAACAAACAAACAAATAATAATGAACTAAAACAAGCTCTTCGGACAGCAAACGAGTCACCCGGCGAGTTTTACGCACACAGAACTGTGCGTAAAAATCATTTCTGACGAGTTGCTTTGATTAATCAGGGAGGATTGTTAAGATAGCAGCTGTTGCGATAGCGCAAACATTTCTGTTAAGTGAAGGTTGGGTGGGGGCACAGAACGCGTTTCACACCGTAGCCCGAGCCGAGGGGGAGCCCACCTGCCTCGTGGATGTTCTCCTCGCACGAGTACCAGATGCCGGTGTGGAAGCGGCGGAAGAGGAAGCGGTCGTCGCCGGTCTCCCAGCTGTAGTGCACCTTGCTCGGGTCCGTCTCGTTCACGCCGTAGTCGATGCAGTTGTGGCGCCGCTGCTTGCTGCAGTTGGGCTTGGGCACGCGCTGGGTGCCCTCGCACCAGTAGGTGGTGGTGAAGGCGGTGGTGGAGAAGAGCAGCGCCACCAGGTTGAGCGCCACCGAGAGCAGCGCGCGGCACTTGCGAGTCGTCTTCATGGCGTCGTCGGTGCGAGCGGCCGCGTGAAGCCGCGCGGGGCGGCGGGAAAGTTCATCCACTCCGCGGCACGTGCGGGAGGGAGTAAAGAGGAAGGAGGGAGGCGCTCAGGAGGAGGAGGAGGAGGAGGTGGACGGGAGGAGGTGGAGGAGAGGAGCCATGGCGCACAGACGCAGGAGTCGCGCGCGCCCCTCACTGCCTCCCCTCTTTCTCTCCTCGTGGCGCGCGTGAGTGTGACGTCAGAGCGGAGCGAGGTGACAGGTGGTCCGGAGCCCCCGTAAATCAGCAGCAGCAGCAGCAGCAGCAGCACCGACCCGTGCCTGCCTCACTGTGTGTGTGTGTGTGTGTGTGTGAGAGAGGGAGAGAGAGAGAGAGAGAGAGGGAGAGAGGGAGAGAGAGAGAGAGAGAGAGAGAGAGAGAGAGAGAGAGACCCTCTCACTCTAGTTGTGCGTCATCGCCGTGAAGCTCGAGCTTGGAGCTGCTACAAAGTCCAATTAATGGCCACAAGATGAAAAGTCAACAGTCTCCTCAGCATTCACTGAATCCTCAGACTGAAGCAAAAAGCTTGTGAACTTAAAACTGGACGTAAAACAAAAAAAAAAAAGAGCAAAAAAGAGCAAAGAACTGAAGGCACTGAAGGCTTCGACTCCAGGAAGTCTGGAGATATTGTTTTAGAAATATCGCTTTTATTCTTGCGATAAACTGTCACGGAAACACAGCTAGTGAAGACTAAATGAACATTTCTTAGTCTAAACTGGTCCAAACCCCCGCCAGTGTTTAATCAGGGAGGAAGCCCCACCCACACCCACACCCACCCTCCCTCCCTCTCACCCACACCGGGCCAATGTGGAACGCTCCGATCTGCTGTTGGTTTTTCCAGCTGCATGCAGGAAGGCGTCCGGCCTCCGTATCGATCAGACGACGCACAGCTCAACATCTGAGGGCCGAGAAAATTAGCAGCGACAAGGCCGCGCCGCCCACCGCACCATCCATCACCTCGCATTTTATGGCCTCCAACCCCCCGGATCGATACCCTGAGTGAGTGTGTGTGTGTGTGTGTGTGTGTGTGTGTGTGTGTGTGTGTGTGTGTGTGTGTGTTCTTTGTCAACTTGGGCTGATTCAGACTGACAAAGTACTTGAGGAGAGTCAATAAACAGCGATCCGTTCCCTGAAGGTGTGATGTCGCTGCCAGACTCATCGCCCGTCAAAGTCTAATTGGTGAGCAAAATATTAATGGAATGTGTCCTCCCCCCACCCCCCCCAGAGGTGGAGGGCGCCTAAGTGAGAGGTGAGTTTTCCAAGAGGTTCACATCCTGCCGAGCATCATCTGACAAACAGCAGGAAGTGAAAGAACTCGGTTGTTCTTCTGTAGTGTGTGCAGCCTCTCTGAAGTAGAGCCGTGAATCACTTTGTCTGAAGGACGTCCGAATCCCATTTTTGGCTTGAAAACACACACACACACACACACACACACACACACACACACACACACACACACAGACACTTTGGGCTGGATAGATGCCCCTGTCTAGATTTCCCCTTGGATGTATGGGACCATCTGCATGTTGGGCTCGGCTCGGTTGGCCCGCTGAATTAAATCCCGACAGCAGTCAGTAGATCAGATCGCGGCGTCCGTGCTAAGCGAACGGCTCTGCCTGCCTGCAGCACAACAGACACCCACGGAACACACTGCTGCTGCTGCTGCTGCTGCTGCTGCTGCTGCTGCTGCTGTGATCTCCTCCTGCTGTGCGTCCAGCTGCAGAGCGTTCCAGCTCCAACACTGAGACCTGCGGACTCCTCTGCACAAACCAAGGACTCCCAATAATGCATATTTGAATATATTATGATTTCATTTCAGATGCAGAGACAGCAGAGACTCCTTTTTGGCATGTGTTTAAAAAAAAAAAAAAAAAAAAAAAAAACACACACTGTGGGTGTGTGGGTGTGTGGGTGTTTGTAATTTTCAGCGTAAAAACCGCTTTAGGGAGATAATGACTTAAGATAATGGAAGCGCTGGCACCGGCTCTCAGAAAATCATTTTGGTGGAACCCTGATAGGGACGGTGGCTGCCAGGGAGACAGACAGAATGACAGACAGACAGACAGACAGACAGACAGCGAGTCCCGTCAGATTGAGGAGGTTCAGCAGAGGGAATAATGAGCTGCAGGTCAGCACACAAACACAGAAACAGCTCTTCTTCCGGTGGGAAATCAGCAGAAAGCGGGGATGAGCTGGGGAAGAGAGCAAATGCAAAGTGCTGCAAACACACACGCACACGCACACACACACACACACACACACACACACACCTGAGGATGCAGCTGTAGCATGCTGAAAGGCCAGCGGACGGGACGGACAGATGGACTGATATTCACACACAGACACACACACGCAGATCGCTGGTGCAGCTGATGGGAGTCATTGTGCGGTCAGTCACTCTGAGGATTAACACGACATCTCGCTGCTTCTGCTTCTGCTGCTGTTGCTCAGTTTCTCTTTGTTTAATCTCGTTCCATCTGTTGAACCAACAGATTCAGGTTGGCCGTCTGTCACTGACGACCGTCGCAGCAACCTTTCCCCCCCGCTGTCAAGGGCGCATCGGCATGCCTTCAACCACCAGGGGGCAGAAGGGAGGGAGTGCAGAGGGTGGAAAATGATTTTTTTTTTTTTTCTCTCTCAATGTTTTCAGGTTTTATCCCCTTTGACAACATTGTTTTTTTCCCATCCTGGACTCCAGTGGAGCAGCCTGGTATCATCATTAACTCTTGCTCCTGATCTCCCAAAGGCGGCACACTTAGCCGCCTGTTTACAGCCTCCAGCTATAACGGAATGCTTTGTTGACCCTCTCTACAACAAAGCTTGGAAGGGGACTGAAGCAAGGCAGAGTCAGAGGGCGGAGCCAACACCTGGCAGGGGGGACATCACTCAGGCCTGCTTCCAGCGTTTTCGCACAAGGAGAAGAAGTAAAGAATGGAGTTTTCTCATGCAGTTTCAGAGTTTCAAAGCTCACTGCACTGGTAAATTGAATTGTGCATCACACAGGGCCTATTCAACGCTCCCGAGTTGGGACTGTTTCAACCTCCAAAACCTCAGATGCTAATTTAGCGGCTAATCCAGTTCTCAGCCGGGCGTGCTTGACGAGTCAGCAGCCAAACCTCGGCGTCGGCTGAGTGGGAGGCTCCACGCCGACGTCCAGAGGAGCGACCTGATTGGAAAAATGCCTGCGTCGACACGCCACACACGCCACTGTCAGCAATCCATCCCACGGACAATTTGCATAAATGTCATTTACTGGACTAAAATAAACAACACGGCCGCCTCCCTGAAACCGCCCCGTTCAAGAACCCCATCCAGACACTTAATTGGAAAAACACAACTGGGATGAATCGGCTGAGCGTGGAATTGATTTGCAGGTTATTTCCACCGCGAAAAAGCGCTCATTTTGTTTGTTTATCTGTTTCAGTGACGTGTGCTGGGGCTGGGAGAGCCAGACGAGGTGACCGGGGGGGAGAGGGGTTCAGGAGGATTTAGATCATCACACTCCACCAGCAAGCAGCAGCGAGGAAAACAAGGCTCCAAAAATTGTTCAAAAAAAGTTGTTTTTCATACGTTCTTTATGTTTCCTTCTTCGGGTTACCAAAATAATAACACATATACGTCATTGTACTTGCATAACAAAGCTTCTTGTTGGCTCGTTATAACCAAGCAGACGACTTTATGAAGATTGATGTTCAAACTCATTGTATAACCTAAAAGACACAACGACACCGGTTGATTTCCATTATTTGCCAATGACAAGACCACCTGTTCTCCAGCAACTGCCCATTAGACCAGCAAATTGCCCATTGGTTCGACCTCCCATTACGGTTCGGGTCGGGGTTACGGTCGGACCAATGCCATATTCCCCTATTCTCCGACAAGCTGCGGTAAAGAGCCAGATTCCACCAGTCAACGGTCGGTCAACAGTCGGTCAACAGTCTACACTTAGTAGACCAAGACTATGCAAATGACTTTTATTAAATGTTGAATTAATGAATCTGCAACAAACCAAGATATGTAATAAGATGGACTGCCTGCACCCGCAGTGACTACAGCTATAGAATACTGCCACAGCACGGTCATTTTAACGGGAAACATTTGTGGAGGTGAATTTAATTTGTGTTCAGCCAGGAATCCCCGGCGTGCCAGTGAGCCGCCGAGGCTGCTGTCACTCACACGGCAGCGAGGCGGCGATCAGACTGCCGTCAAAGCCGACATCCTGTGAAGCTCCCGGTCGGTTTGAGCCAAGGTCGCCAGCAGATATCAGCCCAGGCTCAAGTGTTTATCTGTGGAGTGTGTGTGTGTGTGTGTGTGTGTGTGTGCCTGTTTTATACACCGTACGGGGACATATAATAACTTACTGCACCTGCCTGAGACGAGACCGCGATGCCCGGGTGAAACGACACCTTTACGACACTCTCTGTTGAAGGTGCTTTGTTTTATTTTTCTCCCCATCATTCCAAAAGTACCTCTCAACAAAACGACAAAACAAAAAAAATCAGTAGGTAAAGTCACCCTGTTGGTGACTGTTGGAAAGGTTCACTCATCACTCGATCTAATTTAATCTACCTTGGCAGTCAATGGTTGGCGATGTCTTGACCTTGAAAAGGTGACTGAAGTTCTCAACTTTGGAGGCTTTTTCAGAAGCCTTTTTTTGAAAGATATAAATGAGATTTTATTGAAAATCATCTTCAAGCAGTCAGTAAGTGTTCCATGATCTTTCATTTCTGGACCACCCCAGAGATATTATTGGCTGAAATTTCGGGGGGGGGGAGAAAATGATCCTTTTCAAAGGAGCTCGAGCAAATCCACGGACGGATGAGATGACAAGTAAGATGAACGATGGGACGGATTCCTCAGTCGGCGGTGCGGACAGATAGACGGATGGTGGCTGGGGAATGCGGCGTGTAAAAAATGAGAGTACAAGGGAGTGTGTTGCCTTCGGGAGAGGCTGCGAGGAAAGTGGTGGAACGGAAAGTGGGTTATGAAGCAGTCAGAGCGTAATTACAGAGGCGCCGCTACACCTGAGTCGGATTAGAGCTGCACGGCTCAAAAACACACTGTGTTGTAGACAGAGGAAGAAGACAAGAGCTCTATTAAAGCAGAAAAACACAACTGCCCCCTGGTGGCCGGATTGGTAGAAGGATTTTAGAAGGGCAGCAAGGTGACTTGGATTTGTGTCCTTTTCTTCTTCTTTTTCATCCATCCATCCATTCAATACCCGCTTCTTCAACCAACAACAAACAAGAACAAACAACCATTTGCACTCACACACACACACACACACACCTACGGTCAATTTAGAGTTTCCTGTTCACCTCACATGCATGTTTTTGGAGTGTGGGAGGAAGCTGGAGAACCTGGAAAGAACCCAGCAGACACAGGGAGAACATGCAAACGCCACACAGAAAGGTCCCAGGCCCAGAGTCGAACCCACAACCTTCTAACAATCGGAATGCCTGGGCTTTAACGGAAAGTCTAAAGTTGATGGTTGGATTCCAAAAAGACTCCCGTCAAAGACCAAGACAACTGAGAGTGAAATGCAGGAGGAGAGGACAAACCAGGCTGGTCCGCTCAAACGCTAGCTTCTTGGAAAACTGTCTCTGATGCAACAGTAAAGTGCCGAGGAGTCGACGAGACGGAGCCAAAGTGTTTCTCCCAGTGTGTGTTGACACGGTGCCTGACCTTCCCTCTGCTGCACCCTCACTGCTTCCTGGTTCCGAGGGCGTAATGAAGCTCAAGCCTCAGGGAGGAGAAAGAGACGCGGTGGCTGAAGTGGACAGTTGGTCTTGATGCTCATTTGTGTGTGTGTGTGTGCGCGTGTGTGTGTGTGTGTGTGTGTGTGTGTGTGTCATAAAGATAAGGAAACTTTGGAGATCAGGGTCAAAGTTCCACCTGCTGTGGAAGGAGAGCTGATTGATGGCTGCACCTCCTGCAGGGACGCGAGGAGACGGAGGAGGAGAGGTCAGATGTCAGGAGGGTCCTCGTCCTTCTGCTCTTCACTCCGTGGCTCCCCCAGGTCCACAGGGCAAAGGACAGAGTCTGGCTGCAGGAGAAGTCAGGTGTTGTTTTTTCGTCACTTCATTGGTTTTTCTACTTCTTCAAAATGGGCGTAAATCCAATTCAATTCGATAAACCTATTCAGATTTCAGAAATGTTCCATCTACCAGCTGCTGCATCTGTGTTGCTGGCCGTTTCTTAATTTTGTGAATTTATCTTATTTTTGTTCTGTTTTGCTTTATGTGTAAGAACCAGGGCTGTCAGCGTTAACGCAGCAATCGGGATTAGTTAGATACAATCCATAACACGTTCATTCTTTTTAGGCGCATTTCAAACCTAAATCTTTTCATTTCATTGCGATTAATCACGATTAAAAAAAATAATTGTTTGACAGCCCTAGTAAGAAAGCAACAGGCCGAAAGGCGAATCCAAAGGCTGATGAGGGGAAGGGTTGCTGAAGAATCCAACAAAACTAAGCTGATTTGAAAAGTGCTAAGTTTGCGTTTAGAAAATAGCTCGACAAAAAGAATAGATTTCAGGGAAAATGGAGAGGTCAAGTTCATCTGCACTGAAGCCGTCCGACAGGATGAGCTGAAAGCAACTCCAGGAAGTGTGAAGCAGGGACAACAAAGTTCTGGATTCCACATTGAAATGTTTTCTACTTTGTCTGACAAAAGTTCCCACAGCTGCATTTCACAGTTGGACTCAGACGAGTCAGTCAGCGCCGCTCTCCAGTTGTGAAGAAGAAGAAGAAGAAGAAGAAGAAGAAGAAGAAGAAGAAGAAGAGAGGGGAAAAAAACATCCTCTCAGCCAAGCCCCTTAATCCTCTGAGCTTTGATAGAATTCCACCGGGCCAAGTCTGAGAGCCGCAGCTCCACCTGGGGACCAGAACATCCGTCCGTCCGTCCGTCCGTCCGTCCATCCGTCCCTGGGCTGCGACTTGCTCGCCGTGTCACATGTCAGGATCAGTCAGGCGTCCCGGGCACCTTGTTATCCCAGAGCGCAGCCGTCTGGCTCACCTCGCTCCGTCTCCGTCTCCGTCGCCCTCGGCCGCAGGGAAACCTCCAATTTCAATGATATTTTACTTTGTAATGGAAGTGTCAGGCGAGACGCGAGAAGGTGGAGATGCACCATAAATCCTCCACCCTGGGAGCAGGGTGCCCGGGCCCAGCCGGCAACTCCGGCTTCAGCCAGCTGAGTCCATGTTTTATTCACTGTCTGACAACACCGGCGGCTCCAAGCGGCGTCTTCCTTTTTTAATTCAATTGAGGAATTTTTGTTTGAAATTGCTTTTCAAACAGGCGGGGACGTCCAACGAAGCGTCAAATTTAGCAGGAGGCTGTAAATGTACGCTACTGTCTGGAGATCTGGGGAAATTGATACGGCTGCTCCGCTGGAATCCAGCATAAAGAATTCGGTTTGAGGTTCATTTCACTCATTGACTTCGTTAAGTTCTTTAAGTTTTTTCTGTCTCTGAAAAAAAATTCAAATCATTCCCGGACTCAGTGAGAGGAAACCAACTGGTGTCACACTCCCCCTGCGAGTGCCAGTGTCCTTCCAGGGAGCATGTGTGTGTGTGTGTGTGTGTGTGTGTGTGTGTGTGTGTGTGTGACATTCATGTCACCTTGTTTAGATGACTCCCGCCGAAGCCACAAGGGGGCAAAA